>NW_011628245.1:0-9775 GCF_000512975.1 Sesamum indicum
CGACGAAACTTGACCCAAACGTCTAGACCCAAGAATTTATATGGTAAATTTGCTAAGCGTAATAATAGTTATAAATTTGTATAAAAGAGAAACGAACTTGCTTTAATAAAACAGTGTAAAACAGTTAAATTTAGAACGTTCTTAGAATTCGACGAAATTTGACCCAAATGTTGGTCTAGACCCAAGAATTTGTGTGGTAAATTTGCTAAACTTAATAGTAACTACAAGTTTGTATAAAATAGAAACGAACTTGCTTTAATAAAACCGTGTAAAACAGCTAAATTTTGAACGTTCTTATAATACGAAAAAATTTGACCCAAACGTTCGTCTAGGCCCATGAATTTATGTGGTAAATTTGCTGAGCCTTATAATAACTACAAGTTTGTATAAAAGGGAAACAAAATTGTTCTAATAAAACTGTGTAAAACAGCTAAATTTTGAACGTTCTCAGAATTCGACGAAGCTTGACCCAAACATTGGTCTAGACCCAAGAATTTGTGTGGTAAATTTGTTAAGCGTAATAATAACTACAAATTTGTATAAAAGGGAAACGAACTCTCTCTAATAAAACCGTGTAAAACAGCTAAATTTTGAACGTTCTCAGAATTCGACGAAACTTGGCCCAAACATTGGTCTAGACCCAAGAATTTGTGTGCTAAATTTGCTGAGCGTAATAATAATTACAAGTTTGTATAAAAAGGAAACGAACTTGCTTTAATAAAACCGTGCAAAACTGCTAAGTTTTGAACGTTCTTAGAATTCGACGAAACTTGACCCAAACGTGTAGACCCAAGAATTTATATGGTAAATTTGCTAAGCGTAATAATAGTTACAAGTTTGTATAAAAGGAAAACGAACTTCCTTAATAAAACAGTGTAAAACAGTTAAATTTAGAAAGTTCTTAGAATTCGACGAAATTTGACCCAAACGTTGGTTTACACCTAAGAATTTGTGTGGTAAATTTGCTAAGCTTAATAATAACTACAAGTTTGTTTGAAAGGGAAACAAAATTGTTCTAATAAAACTGTGCAAAACAGCTAAATTTTGAACTTTCTTAGAATTCGACGAAATTTGACCCAAACGTTGGTCTGCACCCAAGAATTTGTGTGGTAAATTTGCTAAGCTTAATAATAACTACAAGTTTGTATAAAAGGGAAACAAAATTGTTCTAATAAAACCATGCAAAATATCTAACTTTTGAACGTTATCAGAATTCGACGAAACTTTACCAACTCTTGGTCTAGACCCATGAATTTGTGTGGTAAATTTGTTAAGCTTAATAATAACTACAACTTTGTATAAAATGGAAACAAACTTGCTCTAATAAAACCGTGTAAAACACCTAAATTTTGAACGTTCTCAGAATTCTACGAAACTTGACCCGAACGTTGGTCTAGACACAAGAATTTGTGTGGAAAATTTGCTAAACTTAATAATAACGACAAGTTTGTATAAAATGTAAACGAACTTGCTTTAATAAGACCGTGTAAAACAGCTAAATTTTGAACGTTCTTATAATTCGACGAAATTTGACCCAAACGTTCGTCTAGACCCAAGAATTTATGTGGTAAATTTGCTGAGCTTAATAATAACTACAAGTTTGTATAAAAGGGAAACAAAATTCTTCTAATAAAACTGTGCAAAACAGCTAAATTTTGAACGTTCTCAGAATTCAACGAAGCTTGACCCAAACATTGGTCTAGACCCAAGAATTTGTGTGGTAAATTTGCTAAGCGTAATAATAACTACAAGTTTGTATAAAAGGGAAACGAACTCTCTCTAATAAAATCGTGTAAAACAGTTAAATTTTGAACGTTCTTAGAGTTCGACGAAATTTGACCCAAACGTTCGTCTAGACTTTATGTTGTAAATTTGCTAAGCTTAATAATAACTACAAGTTTGTATAAAAGGAAAACAAAATTGTTCTAATAAAACTATGCAAAACAACTAAATTTTGAACGTTCTTAGAATTCGACGAAACTTGACCTAAACGTTGGTCTAAACCCAAGAATGTGTGTGGTAAATTTGTTAAGCGTAACAATAACTACAAGTTTGTATAAAAGGGAAACCAAATTGTTCTAATAAAATCGAGCAAAACAGCTAAATTTTGAATGTTCTCAGAATTCGATGAAGGTTGACCCAAACATTGGTCTAGATTCAAGAATTTGTGTGGTAAATTTGTTAAGCGTAACAATAACTACAAGTTTGTATAAAAGGAAAACGAACTTGCTTTAATAAAACCGTGCAAAACATCTAAATTTTGAACGTTCTCAGAATTCGACGAAACTTGACCCAAACGTCTAAACCCAAAACTTTGTATGGTAAATTTGCTAAGTGTAATAATAGTCATAAGTTTATATAAAAGGGAAACGAACTTGCTTTAATAAAACCGTGTAAAACAGCTAAATTTTGAACGCTCTTAGAATTCGACGAAATTTGACCCAAACGTTCGTCTAGACCCAAGAATTTATGTGGTAAGCTTAATAATAACTACAAGTTAGTATAAAAGGGAAACAAAACTCTAATAAAACTTGCAAAACAACTAAATTTTGAACGTTCTTACAATTCGACGAAATTTGACCCAAACGTTGGTCTAGACCCAAGAATTTGTGTAGTAAATTTGCTAAACCTAATAATAACTACAATTTTATATAAAAGGGAAACAAAATTGTTCAAATAAAACCGAGCAAAACGGCTAAATTTTTAACGTTCTCCGAATTCGACGAAGATTGACCCACACATTGGTCTAGACCCAAGAATTTGTGTGGTAAATTTGCTAAGCGTATTAATAACTACAAGTTCATATAAAAGGGAAACGAACTTGCTTTAATAAAACCGTGCAAAACAGCTAAATTTTGAACGTTCTCAGAATTCGACGAAACTTGACACAAACGTCTAGACCCAAGAATTTGTATGGTAAATTTGCTAAGTGTAATAATAGTCATAAGTTTGTATAAAAGGGAAACGAACTTGCTTTAGTAAAACCATGTAAAACAGCTAAATTTTGAACGTTCTTAGAATTCGACGAAATTTGACCCTAACGTTCGTCTAGACCCAGGAATTTATGTGGTAAAATTTGCTAAGCTTAATAATAACTACAAGTTTGTAAAAAAGAGAAACAAAATTGTTCTAATAAAACTGTGCAAAACAGCTAAATTTTGAACGTTCTTAGAATTCGACGAAACTTGACCCAAATGTTGGTCTAGACCGAAGAATTTGTGTGGTAAGTTTTCTAAGCTTAATAATAACTACAAGTTTATATAAAAGGGAAACAAAATTGTTCTAATAAAACCGAGCAAAAAAGCTAAATTTTGAACGTTCTCAGAATTCGACGAATATTGACCCAAACATTGGTCTAGACCCATGAATATGTGTGGTAAATTTGCTAAGCGTAATACTAACTTCAAGTTTGTATAAAAGGGAAACGAACTCTCTCTAATAAAACCGTATAAAACAGCTAAATTTTGAACGTTCTTAGAATTCGACGAAACTTGGCCCAAACGTTGGTCTAGACCCAAGACTTTGTGTGGTAAATTTGCTGAGCATAATAATAACTACAAATTTGTATAAAAGGGAAACGAACTTGCTTTAATAAAACCGTGCAAAACAACTAAATTTTGAATGTTCTTAGAAATCGACGAAACTTGAACCAAACGTCTAAACCCATGAGTTTGTATTGTAAATTTTCTAAGCGTAATAATAGTCATAAGTTTGAATAAAAGGGAAACGAACTTGCTTTAATAAAACCGTATAAAACAGCTAAATTTAAAACGTTCTCAGAATTCGATGAAATTTGACCCAAACGTTCGTCTAGACCCAAGAATTTATGTTGTAAATATTCTAAACTTAATAATAACTACAAATTTGTATAAAATGTAAACAAAATTGTTCTAATAAAAAACTGTGCAAAACAGCTAAATTTTGAACGTTCTTAGAATCCGATGAAACTTCACCCAAACGTTGGCCTAGACCAAAGAATTTGTGTGGTAAGTTTTCTAAGCTTACCAATAACTGCAAGTTTATATAAAAGGGAAATAAAATTGTTCTAATAAAACCGAGCAAAACAGCTGAATTTTGAACGTTCTCCGAATTCGACGAAGCTTGACCCAAACATTGGTCTAGACCCATGAATTTGTGTGGTAAATTTGCTAAGCGTGATAATAACTACAAATTTGTATAAAAGGGAAACGAACTCTCTCTAATAAAACCGTGTAAAACAGCTAAATTTTGAACGTTCTCAGAATTCGACGAAACTTGACCCAAACATTGGTCTAGACCCAAGAATTTGTGTGCTAAATTTGCTGAGCGTAATAATAATTACAAGTTTGTATAAAAAGGAAACGAACTTGCTTTAATAAAACCGTGCAAAACTGCTAAATTTTGAACGTTCTTAGAATACGACGAAACTTGACCCAAACATGTAGACCCAAGAATTTATATGGTAAATTTGCTAAGCGTAATAATAGTTACAAGTTTGTATAAAAGGGAAACGAACATGCTTTAATAAAACAGTGTAAAACAGTTAAATTTAGAAAGTTCTTAGAATTCGACGAAATTTGACCCGAACGTTGGACTACACCCAAGAATTTGTGTGGTAAATTTGCTAAGCTTAATAATGACTACAAGTTTGTATGAAAGGGAAACAAAATTGTTCTAATAAAACTGTGCAAAATAGCTAAATTTTGAACTTTCTTAGAATTCGACGAAATTTGACCCAAACGTTGGTCTACACTCAAGAATTTGTGTGGTAAATTTGCTAAGCTTAATAATAACTACAAGTTTGTATAAAAGGAAAAAAAAATTGTTCTAATAAAACCATGCAAAATATCTAACTTTTGAACGTTATCAGAATTCGACGAAACTTTACCAACTCTTGGTCTAGACCCATTAATTTGTGTGGTAAATTTGCTAAGCATAATAATAACTACAACTTTGTATAAAATGGAAACAAACTTGCTCTAATAAAACCGCGTAAAACACCTAAATTTTGAACGTTCTCACAATTCTACGAAACTGGACCCGAACGTTGGTCTAGACACAAGAATTTGTGTGGTAAATTTGCTAAACTTAATAATAACTACAAGTTTGTATAAAATGTAAACGAACTTGCTTTAATAAGACCGTGTAAAACAGCTAAATTTTGAACGTTCTTATAATTCGACGAAATTTGACCCAAACGTTCGTCTAGACCCAAGAATTTATGTGCTAAATTTGCTGAGCTTAATAATAACTACAAGTTTGTATAAAAGGGAAACAAAATTCTTCTAATAAAATTGTGCAAAACAGCTAAATTTTGAACGTTCTCAGAATTCAACGAAGCTTGACCCAAACATTGGTCTAGACCCAAGAATTTGTGTGGTAAATTTGCTAAGCGTAATAATAACTACAAGTTTGTATAAAAGGGAAACGAACTCTCTCTAATAAAATCGTGTAAAACAGTTAAATTTTGAACGTTCTTAGAGTTCGACGAAATTTGACCCAAATGTTCGTCTAAACTTTATGTTGTAAATTTGCTAAGCTTAATAATAACTACAAGTTTGTATAAAAGGAAAACAAAATTGTTCTAATAAAACTATGCAAAACAGCTAAATTTTGAACGTTCTTACAATTCGACGAAACTTGACCTAAACGTTGGTCTAGACCCAAGAATTTGTGTGGTAAATTTGTTAAGCGTAACAATAACTACAAGTTTGTATAAAAGGGAAATCAAATTGTTCTAATAAAACCGAGCAAAACAGCTAAATTTTGAACGTTCTCAGAATTCGATGAAGGTTGACCCGAACATTGGTCTAGATTGAAGAATTTGTGTGGTAAATTTGTTAAGCGTAACAATAATTACAAGATTGTATAAAAGGGAAACGAACTTGCTTTAATAAAACTGTGCAAAACATCTAAATTTTGAACGTTCTTAGAATTCGACGAAACTTGACCCAAACGTCTAGACCCAAAAATTTGTATGGTAAATTTGCTAAGCGTAATAATAGTCATAAGTTTATATAAAAGGGAAACGAACTTGCTTTAATAAAACCGTGTAAACCAGCTAAATTTTGAACGTTCTTAGAATTCGACGAAATTTGACCCAAACGTTCGTCTAGACCAAGAATTTATGTGGTAAATTTGCTAAGCTTAATAATAACTACAAGTTAGTATAAAAGGGAAACAAAACTCTAATAAAACTATGCAAAACGCTAAATTTTGAACGTTCTTACAATTCGACGAAACTTGACCCAAACGTTGGTCTAGACCCAAGAATTTGTATAGTAAATTTGCTAAACCTAATAATAACTACAAGTTTATATAAAAGGAAAACAAAATTGTTCTAATAAAACCGAGCAAAACAGCTAAATTTTTAACGTTCTCCGAATTGGACGAAGATTGACCCACACATTGGTCTAGACCCAAGAATTTGTGTGGTAAATTTGCTAAGCGTATTAATAACTATAAGTTCATATAAAAGGGAAACGAACTTGCTTTAATAAAACCGTGCAAAACAGCTAAATTTTGAACGTTCTCAGAATTCGACGAAACTTGACACAAACGTCTAGACCCAAGAATTTGTATGGTAAATTTGCTAAGCGTAATAATAGTCATAAGTTTGTATAAAAGGGAAACGAACTTGCTTTAGTAAAACCATGTAAAACAGCTAAATTTTGAAAGTTTTAGAATTCGGCGAAATTTGACCCAAACGTTCGTGTAGACCCAGGAATTTATGTGGTAAAATTTGCTAAGCTTAATAATAACCCAAACGTTCGTGTAGACCCAGGAATTTATGTGGTAAAATTTGCTAAGCTTAATAATAACTACAAGTTTGTTCTAATAAAACTGTGCAAAACAGCTAAATTTTGAACGTTCTTAGAATTCGACGATACTTGACCCAAATGTTGGTCCAGACCAAAGAATTTGTGTGGTAAGTTTTCTAAGCTTGATAATAACTACAAGTTTATATAAAAGGGAAACAAAATTGTTCTAATAAAACCGAGCAAAACAGCTAAATTTTGAACGTTTTCAGAATTCGACGAAGATTGACCCAAACATTGGTCTAGACCCACGAATTTGTGTGGTAAATTTGCTAAGCGTAATACTAACTTCAAGTTTGTATAAAAGGGAAACGAACTCTCTCTAATAAAACCGTATAAAACAGCTAAATTTTGAACGTTCTTAGAATTCGACGAAACTTGGCCCAAATGTTGGGTCTAGACCTAAGACTTTGTGTGGTAAATTTGCTGAGCATAATAATAACTACAAATTTGTATAAAAGGGAAACGAACTTGCTTTAATAAAATCGTGCAAAACAACTAAATTTTGAACGTTCTCAGAAATCGACGAAACTTGAACCAAACGTCTAAACCCATGAGTTTATATTGTAAATTTTCTAAGCGTAATAATAGTCATAAGTTTGTATAAAAGGGAAACGAACTTGCTTTAATAAAACCATATAAAACAGCTAAATTTTGAACGTTCTTAGAATTCGATGAAATTTGACCAAAACGTTCGTCTAGACCCAAGAATTTATGTTGTAAATTTTCTAAGCTTAATAATAACTACAAATTTGTATTAAAGGGAAACAAAATTGTTCTAATAAAAAACTGTGCAAAACAGCTAAATTTTGAACGTTCTTAGAATCCGATGAAACTTCACCCAAACGTTGGCCTAGACCAAAGAATTTGTGTGGTAAGTTTTCTAAGCTTAATAATAACTGCAAGTTTATATAAAAGGGAAATAAAATTGTTCTAATAAAACCGAGCAAAACAGCTGAATTTTGAACGTTCTCCGAATTCGACGAAGCTTGACCCAAACATTGGTCTAGACCCATGAATTTGTGTGGTAAATTTGCTAAGCGTGATAATAACTACAAATTTGTATAAAAGGGAAACGAACTCTCTCTAATAAAACCGTGTAAAAAAGCTAAATTTTGAACGTTCTCAGAATTCGACGAAACATGGCCCAAACGTTGGTCTAGACCCAAGAATTTGTGTGCTAAATTTGCTGAGCGTAATAATAATTACAAGTTTGTATAAAAGGAAAATGAACTTGTTTTAATAAAACCGTGTAAAACAGCTAAATTTTGAATGTTTTTAGAATTCGACGAAACTTAACCGAAACCTCTAGACCCAAGAATTTATATGGTAAATTTGCTAAGAGTAATAATAGTTACAAGTTTGTATAAAAGGGAAACGAACTTGCTTTAATGAAACAGTGTAAAACAACTAAATTTTGAACGTTCGTAGAATTCGACGAAATTTGACCCAAACGTTGGTCTACACCCAAGAATTTGTGTGGTCAATTTGCTAAGCTTAATAATAACTACAAGTTTGTATAAAAGAGAAACAAAATTGTTCTAATAAAACTGTGCAAAACAGCTATATTTTGAACATTCTTAGAATTCGACGAAACTTGACCCAAACGTCGGTCTATACCCAACAATTTGTGTGGTAAATTTGCTAAGCTTAATAAGAACTACAAGTTTGTATAAAAGGGAAACAAAATTGTTCTAATAAAACCATGCAAAACATCTAAATTTTGAACGTGATCAGAATTCGACGAAACGTGACCCAAACGTTGGTCTAAACCCATGAATTTGTGTGGTATTTTGCTAAGCATAATAATAATTATAAGTTTGTATAAAATGGAAACAAACTTGGTCTAATAATACCGCGTAAAACACCTAAATTTTGAACATTATCAGAATTGACGAAATTTGACCCAAATTTTGGTCTAGACCCAATAATTTGTGTGGTAAATTTGCTAAACTTAATAATAACTACAAGTTTGTATAAAAAAAAAACGAACATGCTTTAATAAAACCGTGCAAAACAGCTAAATTATGAACGTTTTCAGAATTGGAGGAAACTTGATTCAAATGTTGGTCTACACCCAAGAATTTGTGTGGTAAATTTGTTAAGCTTAATAATAACTACAAGTTTGTGCAAAAGGGAAACAAAATTGTTCTAATAAAACAATGCAAAATCATCTAAATTTTGAACGTTATTAGAATTTGATGAAATTTGACCCAAATCTTGGTCTAGAGCCATGAATTTGTGTGGTAAATTTGCTAAGCTTAATAATAACTACAAGTTTGTGTAAAAGGGAAACAAAATTCTTCTAATAAAACCATGCAAAAAATCTAAATTTTGAACGTTTTCAGAATTCGACGAAACTTGACCCAAATCTTGGTATAGACCCATGAATTTATGTGGTAAATTTGCTAAGCATAATAATAACTACAAGTTTGTATAAAATGGAAACAAACTTGCTCTAATAAAACCGCGTAAAACACCTAAATTTTGAACGTTCTCAGAATTCGACGAAACTTTACTCAAACGTTGGTCTAGACCCAAGAATTTGTGTGGTAAATTTGCTAAACTTAAAAATAACTACAAGTTCGTATAAAAGGAAACGAACTTCCTTTAATAAAACTGTGTAAAACAGCTAAATTTTGAACGTTCTTAGAATTCGACGAAATTTGACTCAAACGTTCGTCCAGACCCAAGAATTTATGTGGTAAATTTGCGAAGCTTAATAATAACTACAAGTTTGTGTAAAAGGGAAACAAAATTCTTCTAATAAAACCATGCAAAAAATCTAAATTTTGAACGTTTTCAGAATTCGACGAAACTTGACCCAAATCTTGGTATAGACCCATGAATTTATGTGGTAAATTTGCTAAGCATAATAATAACTACAAGTTTGTATAAAATGGAAACAAACTTGCTCTAATAAAACCGCGTAAAACACCTAAATTTTGAACGTTCTCAGAATTCGACGAAACTTTACT
>NW_011628245.1:9819-10275 GCF_000512975.1 Sesamum indicum
ACGGGTTTTCCTCCGCCCTATGGTGGACTATCAGATCGGCGATGGGCGAACTTTTTACCTTTGGCAGGACCCGTGGCATTATCTCGGACCGCTCAGTGTCACATTCCCACGGGGACCGAGGCTACTCAGAATGGAGGAATCAACCAGACTAAGCACAGAGAATTTATGAATTTGCGAAGCTTAATAATAACTACAAGTTTGTATAAAATGGAAATTGTTCTAATAAAACTGTGTAAAACAGCTAAATTAAATTTGTTCTTAGAATTCGACGAAACTTGACACAAACGTTGGTCTAGACCAAAGAATTTGTGTGGTAAGTCTGCTAAGCTTAATAATAACTACAAGTTTATATAATAGGGAAACAAAATTGTTCAAATAAAACCGAGCGAAACAGCTAAATTTTGAACGTTCTCAGAATTCAATGAAGGTTGACCCAAACATTGGTCTAGACCCAAG
>NW_011628245.1:13981-25339 GCF_000512975.1 Sesamum indicum
CCAAACATTGGACCCAAGCATTTGTGTGGTAAATTTGCTAAGCGTAATAATAACTATAAGTTTGTATAAAAGGGAAACAAAATTGATTTCATAATATGGGAAAAAAATCGAGAGACAAGAATTAATTGGGCATCGGTTACCTTTCAGTTAGAAACATGAAGAGAGGAAAATGAAGATACAACTACCATTAGGTTCCAGAATGTCGTCAAAAAACATACTATAAAACAATGCAAAACATCTAAATTTTGAACGTTATCAGAATTTGATGAAATTTGACCCAAATCTTGGTCTAGACCCATGAATTTGTGTGGTAAATTTGCTAAGCTTAATAATAACTACAAGTTTGTATAAAATGAAAACAAACTTGCAGTAATAAAACCGCGTAAAACACCTAAATTTTGGACGTTCTCAAAATTCGACGAAACTTGACCCAAACGTTGGTCTAGACCCAAGAATTTGTGTGGTAAATTTGCCAACTTAATAATAACTACAAGTTTGTATAAAGTGGAAACGAACTTGCTTTAATAAGACTGTGTAAAACAACTAAATATTGAACGTTCTTATAATTCGACGAGATTTGACCCATACGTTCGTCTAGACCCAAGAATTTATGTGGTAAATTTGCTGAGCTTAATAATAACTACAAGTTTGTATAAAAGGGAAACAAAATTGTTCTAATAAAACTGTGCAAAACAACTAAATTTTGAACGTTCTTAGAATTCGACGAAACTTGACCCAAACGTTGGTCTAGACCAAAGAATTTGTGGTAAGTTTGCTAAGCTTAATAATAACTACAAGTTTATATAAAAGGGAAACAAAATTGTTCTTATAAAACCGAGCAAAACAGCTAAATTTTGAACGTTCTCAGAATTCGACGAAGCTTGACCCAAACATTGGTCTAGACCCAAGAATTTGTGTGGTAAATTTGCTAAGCGTAATAATAACTACAAGTTTGTATAAAAGGAAAACGAACTCTCTAATAAAACCGTATAAAACAGCTAAATTTTGAACGTCCTCAGAATTCAACGAAACTTGGCCCAAACTTTGGTCTAGACCCAAGAATTTGTGTGCTAAATTTGCTGAGCGTAATAATAATTACAAGTTTGTATTAAAGGGAAACGAATTTGCTTTAATAAAATCATGCAAAACAGCTAAATTTTGAAACGTTCTTAGAATTCGACGAAACTTGATCCAAACGTCTAGACCAATGAATTTATAAGGTAAATTTGCTAAGCGTAATAATGGTTACAAGTTTGTATAAAAGAAAAACGAACTTGCATTAATAAAACAGTGTAAAACAGCTAAATTTTGAACGTTCTTAGAATTCGACGAAATTTGACCAAAACGTTGGTCTACACCCAAGAATTTGTGTGTTAAATTTGCTATGCATAATAATAACTACAAGTTTGTATAAAAGGGAAACAAAATTGTTCTAATAAAACCGTATAAAACAGCTAAATTTTTAACGTTCTCAGAATTCGACGAAATTTGACCCAAACGTTGGTCTACACCCAAGAATTTGTGTGGTAAATTTGCTAAGCTTAATAATAACCACAAGTTTGTATAAAAGGGAAACAAAATTGTTCTAATAAAACCATGCAAAACATCTAAATTTTGAACGTTATCAGAATTCGACGAAACTTGACCCAAACATTGGTCTAGACCCATGAATTTGTGTGGTAAATTTGCTAAGCGTATTAATAACTACAAGTTTGTATAAAAGGAAAAACGAACTCTCTCTAATAAAACAGTGTAAAACAGCTAAATTTTGAACGTTCTCAGAATTCGACGAAACTTGGCCCAAACGTTGGTCTAGACCCAAGAATTTGTGTGCTAAATTTGCTGAGCGTAATAATAATTACAAGTTTGTATAAAAGGAAAACGAACTTGCTTTAATAAAACCATGCAAAACAGCAAAATTTTGAACGTTCTTAGAATTTGACGAAACATGAACCAAACATCTAGACCCAAGAATTTATATGGTAAATTTGCTAAGCGTAATAATAGTTACAAGTTTGTATAAAAGGGAAAGGAACTTGCTTTAAAAAAACAGTGTAAAAATGTTAAAGTTAGAACGTTCTTAGAATTCAACGAAACTTCACCCAAACGTTGGTCTAGACCCAAGAATTTGTGTGGTAAACAAACGTTGGTCTAGACCCAAGAATTTGTGTGGTAAATTTGCTAAACTTAATAATAACTACAAGTTTGTATGAAATGTAAACGAACTTGCTTTAATAAGACCGTGTAAAACATCTAAATTTTGAACGTTCTTATAATTCGATGAAATTTGACCCAAACGTTCGTCTAGACTCAATAATTTATGTGGTAAATTTGCTGAGCTTAATAATAACAACAAGTTTGTATAAAAGGGAAACCAAATTATTCTAATAAAATCGAGCAAAACAGCTAAATTTTGAACGTTCTCAGAATTCGACGAAGCTTGACCCAAACATTGGTCTAGACCCAAAAATTTGTGTGGTAAATTTGCTAAGCGTAATAATAACTACAAGTTTGTATAAATGGTAAACGAACTCTCTAATAAACCGTGTAAAACAGCTAAATTTTGAACGTTCTCAGAATCCGACGAAACTTGGCCCAAATGTTGGTCTAGACCCAAGAATTTGTGTGCTAAATTTTCTGAGCGTAATAATAATTACAAGTTTGTATAAAAGGGAAACGAACTTGCTTTAATAAAACCGTGCAAAACAGCTAAATTTTGAACGATCTTAGAATTCGACGAAATTTGACCCAAACATTGGTTTACACGCAAGAATTTATGTGGTAAATTTGCTAACCTTAATAATAACTACATGTTTGTATAAAAGGGAAACAAAATTGTTGTAATAAAATTGTGCAAAACAGCTAAATTTTGAACGTTCTTAGAATTCGACGAAACTTGACCCAAACGTCGGTCTATTCCCAAGAATTTCTGTGGTAAATTTGCTAAGAATAATAATAACTACAAGTTTGTATAAAAGGGAATCAAAATTGTTCTAATAAAACCGTGGAAAAAACATCCAAATTTTGAACGTTATCAGAATTGGACGAAACTTGACCCAAATGTTGGTCTAGACCCATGAATTTGTGTGGTAAATTTGCTAACCTTAATAATAACTACAAGTTTGTATAAAATGGAAACAAACTTGCTCTAATAATACCGCGTAAATCACCTAAATTTTCAACGTTCTTAGAATTCGACGAAACTTGACCAAAACGTTGGTCTACACCCAAGAATTTGTGTGGTAAATTTTCTAAGCTTAATAATAACTACAAGTTTGTGTAAAAGGGAAACAAAATTGTTCTAATAAAACCATGCAAAACATCTAAATTTTGAACGTTATCAGAATCCGACGAAACTTGGCCCAAACGTTGGTCTATGCCCAAAAATTTTTGTGCTAAATTTGCTGAGCGTAATAATAATTACAAGTTTGTATAAAAGAAAAACGAACTTGTTTTAATAAAATCGTGCAAAACAGCTATATTTTGAACGTTCTTAGAATTCGACGAAACTTGACCCAAATGTCTAGACCCAAGAATTTATATGGTAAATTTGCTAAGCGTAATAATAGGTACAAATTTGTATAAAAGGGAAACGAACTTGCTTTAATAAAACAATGTAAAACAGTTAAATTTAAAACGTTCTTAGAATTCGACGAAATTTGACCCAGACGTTGGTCTACACCCAAGAATTTGTGTGCTAAATTTTCTAAGCTTAATAATAACTACAAGTTTGTATAAAAGGGAAACAAAATTGTTCTAATAAAACTGTGCAAAACAGCTAAATTTTGAACTTTCTTAAAATTCGACCAAATTTGACCCAAACGTTGGTCTGCACCCAAGAATTTATGTGGTAAATTTGCTAAGCTTAATAATAACTACAAGTTTGTATAAAAGGGAAACAAAATTGTTCTAATAAAACCATACAAAACATCTAAATTTTGAACATTATCAGAATTCGACGAAACTTTACCCAAATATTGGACGAGACCCATGAATTTGTGTGGTAAATTTGCTAAGCATAATAATAACTACAAGTTTGTATAAAATGGAAACAAACTTGCTCTGATAAAACCGCGTAAAACACCTAAATTTTGAACGTTATCAGAATTCGACGAAACTTGACCCAAATGTTGGTCTAGACCCAAGAATTTGTGTGGTAAATTTGCTAAACTTAATAATAACTACAAGTTTGTATAAAAGGGAAACAAAATTGTTCTAATAAAACCATGCAAAACATCTATATTTTGAACGTTCTTAGGATTCGACGAAATTTGACCCAAACGTTCGTCTAGACCCTAGAATTTATGTGGTAAATTTGCTGAGCTTAGTAATAACTACAAGTTTGTATAAAAGGGAAACAAAATTGTTCTAATAAAACTGTGCAAAACAACTAAATTTTGAACGTTCTTAGAAGTCGACGAAACGTGACCCAAACATTTGTCTAGACCAAAGAATTTGTCTGGTAAGTTTGCTAAGCTTAATAATAACTACAAGTTTATGTAAAAGGGAACTAAGCTTAATAATAACTACAAGTTTATGTAAAAGGGAAACAAAATTGTTCTAATAAAACCGAACAAAACAACTAAATTTTGAACGTTCTCAGAATTCGACGAAGCTTGACCCAAACATTGGTCTAGACCCAAGAATTGGTGTGGTAAATTTGCTAAGCGTAATAATAACTACAAGTTTGTATAAAAGGAAAACGAACTCTCTCTAATAAAACCGTGTAAAACAGCTAAACTTTGAACGTTTTCAGAATTCAACGAAACTTGGCCCAAACATTGGCCTAGACCCAAGAATTCCTGTGCTAAATTTGCTGAGCGTAATAATAATTACAAGTTTGTATAAAAGGGAAACGAACTTGCTTTAATAAAACAGTGTAAAACAGTTAAATTAAGAACGTTCTTAGAATTCGACGAAATTTGACCCAAACGTTGGTCTAGACCCAAGAATTTGTGTGGTAAATTTGCTGAGCTTAATAATAACTATGAGTTTATATAAAATGGAATCAAAATTGTTCTAATAAAATGGAGCAAAACAGCTAAATTTTTAACGTTATCCGAATTCGACGAAAGTTGACCCAAACGTTGGTCTAGACCCAAGAATTGGTGTGGTAATTTGCTAAACTTAATAATAACTACAAGTTTGTATAAAATGTAAACGAACTTGCTTTAATAAGACCATGTAAAATAGCTAAATTTTGAACGTTCTTATAATTCGACGAAATTTGACCTAAACGTTCGTCTAGACCCAAGAATTTATGTGGTAAATTTGCCGAGCTTAATAATAACTACGAGTTTGTATAAAAGGAAAACAAAATTCTTCTAATAAAACTGTGCAAAACAGCTAAATTTTGGACGTTCTCAGAATTCAACGAAGCTTGACCCAAACATTGGTCTAGACCCAAGAATTTGTGTGGTAAATGTGCTAAGCATAATAATAACTACAAGTTTGTATAAAAGGAAAACGAACTCTCTCTAATAAAATTGTGTAAAACAGCTAAATTTTGAACGTTATTAGAGTTCGACGAAATTTGACCCAAACGTTCGTCTAGACTTTATGTTGTAAATTTGCTAAGCTTAATAATAACTACAAGTTTGTATAAAAGGAAAACAAAAATGTTCTAATAAAACTATGCAAAACAGCTAAATTTTGAACGTTCTTAGAATTCGACGAAACTTGACCTAAACGTTGGTCTAAACCCAAGAATTTGTGTGGTAAATTTGTTAAGCGTAACAATAACTACAAGTTAGTATAAAAGGGAAACCAAATTGTTCTAATAAAACCGAGCAAAACAGCTAAATTTTGAACGTTCTCAGAATTCGACGAAAGTTGACCCAAACATTGGTCTAGATTCAAGAATTTGTGTGGTAAATTTGTTATGCGTAACAATAACTACAAGTTTGTATAAATCGGAAAAGAACTTGCTTTAATAAAACCGTGTAAAACAGCTAAATTTTGAACGTTTTTAGAATTCGACGAAATTTGACCCAAACGTTCGTCTAGACCCAAGAATTTTATGTGGTAAATTTGCTAAGCTTAATAATAACTACAAGTTAGTATAAAAGGGAAACAAAACTCTAATAAAACTGTGCAAAACAGCTAAATTTTGAACGTTCTTACAATTCGACGAAACTTGACCCAAACGTTGGTCTAGACCCAAGAATTTGTGTAGTAAATTTGCTAAACCTAATAATAACTACAAGTTTATATAAAAGGGAAACAAAATTGTTCTAATAAAATCGAGCAAAACAGCTAAATTTTTAACGTTCTCCGAATTCGACGAAGATTGACCCACACATTGGTCTAGACCCAAGAATTTGTGTGATAAATTTGCTAAGCGTATTAATAACTACAAGTTCATATAAAAGGGAAACGAACTTGCTTTAATAAAACCGTGCAAAACAGCTAAATTTTGAACGTTCTCAGAATTCGACGAAACTTGACACAAACGTCTAGACCCAAGAATTTGTATGGTAAATTTGCTAAGCGTAATAATAGTCATAAGTTTGTATAAAAGGTAAACGAACTTGCTTTAGTAAAACCATGTAAAACAGCTAAATTTTGAACGTTCTTAGAATTCGACGAAATTTGACCTAAACGTTCGTCTAGACCCAGGAATTTATGTGGTAAAATTTGCTAAGCTTAATAATAACTACAAGTTTGTAAAAAAGAGAAACAACATTGTTCTAATAAAACTGTACAAAACAGCTAAATTTTGAACGTTCTTAGAATTCGACGAAACTTGACCCAAATGTTGATCTAGACCAAAGAATTTGTGTGGTAAGTTTTCTAGGCTTGATAATAACTACAAGTTTATATAAAAGGGAAACAAAATTGTTCTAATAAAACCGAGCAAAATAGCTAAATTTTGAACGTTCTCAGAATTCGACGAAGATTGACACAAACATTGGTCTAGACCCTTGAATTTGTGTGGTAAATTTGCTAAGTGTAATACTAACTTCAAGTTTGTATAAAAGGGAAACGAACTCTCTCTAATAAAACCGTATAAAACAGCTAAATTTTGAACGTTCTTAGAATTCGACGAAACTTGGCCCAAACGTTGGTCTAGACCCAAGACTTTGTGTGGTAAAGTTGCTGAGCATACTAATAACTACAAATTTGTATAAAAGGGAAACGAACTTGCTTTAATAAAACCGTGCAAAACAACTAAATTTTGAACGTTCTCAGAAATCGACGGAACTTGAACCAAACGTCTAAACCCATGAGTTTGTATTGTAAATTTTCTAAGCGTAATAATAGTCATAAGTTTGTATAAAAGGGAAACGAACTTGCTTTAATAAAACCGTGTAAAACAGCTAAATTTTGAACGTTCTTAGAATTCGACGAAATTTGACCCAAACATTCGTCTAGACCCAAGAATTTATGTGGTAAATTAGCTAAGCTTAATAATAACTACAAGTTTGTATAAAACGGAAACAAAATTCTAATAAAACTGTGGCAAAACTTCTATATTTTGAACGTTCTTAGAATTCGACGAAACTTGACCCAAACGTTGATCTAGACCCAAGAATTTGTGTGGTAAATTTGCTAAGAATAATACAAGTTTATATAAAAGGAAAACAAAATTATTCTAATAAAACCGAGCAAAACAGCTAAATTTTTAACGTTCTCCGAATTCGACGAAGGTTGACCCAAACATTGGTCTAGACCCAAGAATTTGTGTGGTAAATTTGCTAAGCGTAATAATAACTACAAGTTTATATAAAAGGGAAACGAACTTGCTTTAATAAAACCGTGAAAAACAACTAAATTTTGAACGTTCTCAGAATTCGACGAAACTTGACCCAAACGTCTAGACCCAAGAATTTGTATGGTAAATTTGCTAAGCGTAATGATAGTCATAAGTTTGTATTAAAGGCAAACGAACTTGCTTTAGTAAAATCATGTAAAACAGCTAAATTTTGAACGTTCTTAGAATTCGACGAAATTTGACCTAAACGTTCGTGTAGACCCAGGAATTTATGTGGTAAAATTTGCTAAGCTTAATAATAACTACAAGTTTGTCTAAAAGGGAAACAAAATTGTTCTAATAAAACTGTGCAAAACAGCTAAATTTTGAACGTTCTTAAAATTCGACGAAACTTGACCCAAACGTTGGTCTATACCAAAGAATTTGTGTGGTAAGTTTTCTAAGCTTGATAATAACTACAAGTTTACATAAAAGGGAAACAAAATTGTTCTAATAAAATCGAGCAAAACAGCTAAATTTTGAACGTTCTCAGAATTCGACGAAGATTGACCCAAACATTGGTCTAGACCCAAGAATTTGTGTGGTAAATTTGCTAAGCGTAATGCTAACTACAAGTTTGTATAAAAGGGAAACGAACTCTCTCTAATAAAACCGTGTAAAACAGTTTGAACGTTCTCAGAGTTCGACGAAACTTGCCCCAAACGTTGGTCTAGACCCAAGAATTTGTGTGCTAAATTTGCTGAGCATAATAATAATTACAAGTTTGTATAAAAGGGAAACGAACTTGCTTTAATAAAACCATGCAAAACAACTAAATTTTGAACGTTCTTAGAATTCGACGAAACTTGACCCAAACGTCTAGACTCAAGAATTTGTATGGTAAATTTGCTAAGCGTAATAATAGTTACAAGTTTGTATAAAAGGGAAACGAACTTACTTTAATAAAACAGTGTAAAATAGCTAAATTTTGAACGTTTTTAGAATTCGATGAAATTTGACCCAAACGTTCGTCTACACCCAAGAATTTGTGTGGTAAATTTGCTAAGCCTAATAATAATTACAAGTTTGTATAAAAGGGAAACAAAATTGTTCTAATAAAACTATGCAAAACAACTAAATTTTGAACGTTCTTAGAATTCGACGAAACTTGACCCAAACCTCGGTCTACACCCAAGAATTTGTGTGGTAAATTTGCTAAGCTTAATAATAACTACAAGTTTGTATAAAAGGGAGACAAAATTTTTCTAATAAAACCATGCAAAACATCTAAATTTGGAACGTTATCAGAATTCGACGAAACTTGACCCAAACGTTTGTCTAGACCCATGAATTTTTGTGGTAAATTTGCTAAGCATAATAATAATTACAAATTTGTATAAAATGGAAACAAACTTGCTCTAATAATACCGTGTAAAACACCTAAATTTTGAACGTTCTCAGAATTCGACGAAACTTTTTTTTTAGGTAAATTTAAATTTCATTAGTAAAAGTAAAAGTACAGTACAACATGGGTTCACCAGTTGGATTGTCACTAATACAATGCGCCATAATCTATACAATGCGTTCACCAAGGGATGCGCCATAATCTATACAATGCTCGTGTACTGACTGATAAAGTTAAATTGTCACTAATAATCCTCTGTTTGACATCATCAATGATCAGGGTACTCAAAGTGGCTGGTGACCGCTCAGTGTGTTCAAATCTCGTCAAATTCCTTTCTCTCCATATGTGGTAAACACATGCTGCAAGTAGTGTGCGAAAAGCGATATTAACAATGTGTTTATCTCTCCATTTCCGCATCGCCCACTTAATATCCATTGTCCAATCCCAGTTGGGCCAGTGAAATCGAATTTGTTTGCGAATCTCTCGGAGGCATTGGCGACTATATTTGCATCGGAAAAATAAGTGTGAATGAGTTTCCGTAGTTCCCTCATCGCACAAGATGCATGCTCCCAGATGAGATAGCCATGGTTTGTCCGTGGATGGTAATTTTTCGAGGATTGCAAGCCATAGTATGAACGAATGACGAGGTATCTTCAAAGAGCCCGATAGTAGCAAAGACCATCCTACTTTCGGCTCAGGGGGATCAAATAATCGGTAGAGGGCCTGAGTAGTAGGCTGTCCTCCGTCAACTCTCCACACAACTCGATCCTCACCTCCAATAATAAACGGCAGGTTATGTGTGATCTCCAAACATTCTAAGTCCGTGATGGGAGGCCATTGCCACTCTCCTGCTGAGATCACCAAATTGAGTTTTGCTGATTCTTCAATACCAAGTTGGTTTGGACCATGAGGGAATTGCTCGATAAGTAGTCCCAAGTGATGCCATGGGTCCAGCCAAATATAGAATTTCCCTCCATCTCCAATCTGGTAGTTCACGATAGAGCGTAGGAAGGGACGAAGCCTGAGCATTTTCTGCCATTCCCAAGAACCTCCATGTTCACGAACAGTCCAGATCGATGTGTCACGTAACCAGTCTTGGTAAAGCCACTGAACCCATATGGACGTCCTGTCACATCGGATAATGTTACATAATTTCTTACTCATTAATGTGCGGTTCAATGTAGTTATGTCCTTGAACCTAAGTCCCCCCTCATCCGTTGGTCGACACACATTTTTCCAGGCTACCTTGGCGTAACCACTAGACGTTGTACCCTTCCAAAGGAAAGTCCTCAATCTCTTCTCAATTTCATTGATGACTTTCTTAGGTAGTATGAAAGCAGAAGCCCAATATAAACTCAATGCTGACAGCACAGATTTGATGATTTGTACTCGCCCAGCGTATGATAATGAAATTCCTTCCCATCCATTAATGCGTGCATCAATTTTTGAAATAAGCGATTGGCAATCAGAGATAGATAGCCTAGAAGAGATTAAGGGAAGACCTAGATACCTCATAGGAAGGTGTCCCTCTTCAAAGCCCAAAATCTCCAACATCTGGTCTTTTAAATCTTGGGCTGAACGTGAAATGATTAAGTGACTTTTATGAACATTTAGCCGAAGGCCCGACAACTCCTCCACCAGTCTATTCCCTTCTTGAAGACTCTGATGGAGTCAAAGTTAGCTCTGCTAAAGAGGAGAAGGTTGTTTGCAAATCCCAACTGGAAAACCTTGGAACTCTCACACTTCCAATGATAAGTGAATTGCATGTCCTGTTCAATTTGTTGCAAGAATCCCAGATGTAAAGCTTCCATAACAAGTACAAACAGATAAGGAGAAAGTGGGTCTCCCTGTCGTAATCCTCTCGCTCCAGGAAAGAACCCATGAGGTTTTCCATTAAGCCCAATCGAGAATGATGTCGTGGAAACACACGCGTCAATCCACCTTGTGAACGTCGTTGGAAACCTGAACAACTGCAAAACTGCTAGCAAGAAGTCCCATTCCACCGTATCATAGGCCTTCCTTATTTCCACTTTAAGCGCGCATCTGGGAGGTAGGCGCATCTGGTTATAGCCCGAGAATAGTTCCTGGGCTAACATAATGTTGTCCCCGATGCTTCTTCCCGGAATAAAAGCTGTCTGACAGGGGCTAATAATCCTGTCTAGCAGAACACTAAGTCTCTGAACGAGTAGTTTTGCAATGATCTTGTATAAAACATTGCAGCATGAAATCGGTCTAAAATCATTAACCGACATAGGAGTGT
>NW_011628245.1:25422-27707 GCF_000512975.1 Sesamum indicum
GGCCAAGCCGCCTTGAAAAACCCTGACGAGTAACCATCAGGTCCCGGCGCTTTGTCTTCAGCGATATCAAAAACTGCTTACTTCACATCACCCGGTGAGAATGGTAGTAGTAAGTGGCTAGCTTCCTCATCAGTAATACAGTGCCTCGCCCATGGTCTAAGGTATTGAATATCCACTGTTAACTGTCTTCTGGTACCTCCTAAAAGGTTCTGAAAGTATGAGACAAACACATGGGCGACTTCCCCTTCATCTGTGTCTGTGGTACCATTCTCATCATTGATCTGTAGGATTCTCCTTATAACTCTTCTCTAAGCGATTTTTCGAAAGAAAACTCGGGAACATTGGTCTCCATCTTTCATCCACTGCATCTTAGCTCTCTGCTGCAACATAATTTGTTCGAGCTTTGCCGCTTTAGCATAGACGATTCGACAGCAATGTTCCAGGAGTAAATAGAGTTCATTCTGTCTGTCTGAGCTCACCAACTGTTTTGCCTCATCAAGAAAATCTTTAGCTAGTTGTACATTCAACGTCAAGTCACCCTTATTCCTCCTCTGTAGTCTAAAGACTGGTTTAAGTGCCTTCAGTTTACGTGTCACAGCATACATAGGAATACCAACGATCTCATGATGCCAAATCTTCTACACATTGGGGATAAACTCATGTGAATGGGCAAGATAGTTATGAAATCGAAACATACCTCCGTTTTGTTGTTGTATATCCCCATGTAAAACCAGTGGTGAGTGATCAGATGTCCGTGGTGTAAGGCTGTGATAATATGTGCTAGGGAACCGTGCCAGCCAACGGTCATTAATGAGAATCCGATCCAACCGCTTCCATAAACTCCGTGCAGATGTACTGCAATTATGCCACGTGAACCATTCACCTTGCATAGGGAGTGGAATCAGCCCCGCCTCCAGAATACCTGCATTAAATTCTTCGGTGGCCATCCTTATATCTCCTGAGATGCCACATACCTCGTTAAAGTCACGTACTGCATTAAAATCCCCTCCCACCATCCACGGGACATTAGAGCACTGCTGAGCGAGCGTCTCCAATGCAGTCCATAAATTCCGTCGGTCAATCACTTCAGATGCCCCATAAACAACAATGATAATAACTGATTCATTGACAGCCATATTAGTAACCCAATAGTGAATAAACTGATCTGACAACTCTAAGATCTGGACATCTACAACATTCTCATCCCAAGCTAGCCAGATACGATTACCAACAGAAGAATAATCGACAAACCATTTCCATTGTGGAATTAGAAATGATTGAATATGCATGACATTATTCAATCGAACACGAGTTTCAAGGATGCCTAGGAAGTGTAACCTATATTCAGAGACCAGGTCCTTCAAAGCGAGTTGATGGTCTCGTTTGTTCAGCCCACGGACATTCCATACAGCAAAATTCAACATGGATCATTGTATATGGGGCTGCTTGTGTTAGGACCCCTCGAATGTTCGTCTGCATCATCAATTAAGTGCAAAGCGTCAAAGGCATTATAAATAACAATTGCCTTACCCCTCTCGTCTTTCTTGGAGTGATTCCGGTCCACATGTCTATCACCCGCATCTGCTTTGGGTATATCTTAAACGAAACTTAGCCGGGGGTTGTGGTGGTGATACAGTTCCTTTCGGTACATACACATTCGACGAAACTTGACCCAAATGTTGGTCTAGACCCAAGAATATGTGTGGTAAATTTGCTAAAATTTATAATTACTACAAGTTTGTATAAAATGGAAACGAACTTGCTTTAATAAAATCGTGCAAAACAGCTAAATTATGAATGTTTTTAGAATTCGAGGAAACTTGACCTAAACATTGGTCTACACCCAAGAATTTGTGTGGTAAATTTGGTAAGCTTAATAATAGCTACAAGTTTGTATAAAAGGGAAACAAAATTGTTCTAATAAAACCATGCAAAACATATAAATTTTGAACGTTATCAGAATTCGACGAAACTTGACCAAAATGTTGGACTAGACCCATTTATTTATGTGGTAAATTTGCTAAGCATAATAATAACTACAAGTTTGTATAAAATGGAAACAAACTTGCTCTAATAAAACCGCGTAAAACACCTAAATTTTGAACGTTCTCAGAATTCGACGAAACTTGACCCAAACATTGGTCTAAATCCAAGAATTTGTGTGGTAAATTTGCTAAACTTAATAATAACTACAAGTTTCTATAAAAGGGAAACGAACTTGCTTTAATAAAACCGTGCAAAACAACTAAATTTTGAACGTTCTTAGAATTCGACGAAACTTGACC
>NW_011628246.1:0-27693 GCF_000512975.1 Sesamum indicum
TGGGATAAGTTGAGAACGTGAAGAGCTCTAAGATCACCGATTGCATCTGGTATCTCCCCTTGAAAATTATTACAAGAGAAATCAATTGATGTAAAGATTGTCAAAATCTTCGCCAACTCCTGTTCTACCCCTTTTATTATTACTTTCACTGTTGCAAGGTAGTATTCAACACCAAATCCAAATCTTCTGTCGTAGTGATTGTAGTCACTTTCTAGGCGTGCGTCCTTTTCTAGCATCATTCCCCAAAAGCTCTTTGTGTACAGATAACCAGTGAAATTGTTAGAAGCTATATCAATGATTTGGAGATCTTTCCAGCTTCTGCTACATCTTACTTGTCCATGGAATCTGTTAGAGCGCAAGACAAGCACACGCAAGCTAGATGGCAGCATGCATGGGAAACCATCATAGATGTTGTTATTTCTAACATTCAAGACCTGTAACGATTTGCAATTGGCCAGGGACACTAGGAGCCTCCCTTCTAAATAGTTCTGACTCATATCCAAAATTTTTAGACTACAATAGATAGAAAATGTGTCCGGTATATGGCCACTGATGTTGTTCCCCCCAAGATTCAACACCGCAAGGTGCTCAACTTTTTCCACCAAACAAGGCAGTATGCTCCCGCTCAATCTATTGGCAGACAAGTCAAGAACATCAAGTCGAGTAGCAGTGCAAAAGGATGTCGGAATAGCTCCACTTAGGCTATTGTTCGAAAGAGACAAGTAAATTAGATAGTCAGTGGAGTTAACAATGTTAGGTGGAATGGACTTTTCAAAGTTGTTATTAGAGTAATCTATATAGTTAGCATCTTGGGGTAGAGGGGGCAACTCCCCCTGGAGTATGTTTGAGTGTAAGTCCAGATAACTAAGTGAACTAGGAAAGTGGTATGGCTTCTGCAGACTAACCAACAGATTCGAAGAATGATCCAAATGGGTAAGTGCTCCATTACCAATTTCCCAAATCCAATTAGGTACTTCCCCAATTATCCTGTTGTTTGAGAGGTCCAACATCTGCAGCATGTATTGATTTGTAAGATCAGGAATATTATGTAGGTTGCAAGAAGCGAAGCTAGGGCTAAAGAATAGCTGGGGAAACATTGAGAAATTTGTATTAGTGATGCTTGTGTCAAAAGATAAATTATTGTAAGAAAGGTCAGGTCATATAAGACTGTGTAGCCTTTGCAACTTTCCTAGTTGAACTGTGCCATTGAAGAAGTTGCCAGAAAGGTCAAGAATTTCAAGCCTTTCTAGTGTGAAGAATGAATTGGGAATTTGCCCTTCCAGTTTATTATTGCTTAAATCTAGCACAAGTATGTTAGGAAAATGTAAAGTTGAAAATTCATAAACTCGACCACTTAACTGGTTGTAGGAAAGGAAAAGTATTTGTAGTGAAGGAAGACTAAAGAGACACTTGGGGATGCTCCCACTAAGTGAATTAATACTAAGGTCTACAGATTGAAGGTTCTTGGACATATAAAATGGTGGGATTGAACCGGTGAAAAAGTTCCAGGATAAGTCCACATGAATTAGCTTAGTTAGGGTAGAAATCATGGATGGAATAGGTCCAATGAAGCTGCAGAAGTTCGTATCTATCTCAGATAACATGCTAAGATTACCAATAGAATTTGGTAATGGGCCTGAGAAGTTAGTATATCGAAGCAACATAGTCCTAAGAGATGCATTTCGATGAAATTGTGGTATGGAGCCAGTGAGGAACACATTGTAGGATAAATCAAGATTCTCTAGGGTAGGTATTTGGATGATCATATTAGGGAATGAGCCTCTTAAATCACATCCACTGAGAGACAAGGTAGTTAGATGTGAGAAGTTAGCAAAGAAATTAAGAACTGCTGACGACATCTGAATGCCATCGAGATAAAGCTCTCTTAGCCCGGTTAGATTCTGAAGAAGCATCTTCAAATTCAGATCTTCAATTTCTAGACTGTTATAACCGAGTTTATATGAGAGATCAAGAGTGACCAATCTCCTCATTAGTGAAACTTCAATTGGAACCTGTCCACGAAAACCAGCATCTGATAAATTCAAATGCATCAAATGTTTGAGGTTGAGAATCCCACTTGGAATCTGACTTCCAAAGTCATTCCCAGCCAAGTTTAGCTTCTCCAGGTACCGAAGGCCGGAAAGACTTGACATGTTATGAATCCCACCCGAAATTCCCTCCCCATCGAGCTGCAAATTGATCACATGCCCCACACCATCACATTCCACACCGTCCCAGTTGCAACAATCTTGAGTCTGATTCCAGAGCACCAGTTTTAGTGATTGAGTGCTGTTGAATATAAGATCGCTCTTCAATTCAAACAACAAACTTCTCTGATCCTCCAGGCATTGGCTGTAAGCATTTTGAATAAAACAATTAGTTATGCAAAATATTGAAAGTATGAAGATGAAGCAGAAGAAAGACTGAGAATACAAAGAAATTCCCATAGTGAAGGATGGCTGCACGAACATGAGTTAGTGGCAGGTGGCTTTAAATTGACTTCCATGTTTCTTACACGCCGATGACTTTCAAAGTCTTTATATGGTGAGTTTGTTCTTTTAACACAAATTATTAATTATCAGTGAGTGTCTTATAAATGTAGAGAAATAAAAATAGTAGAAAATAACCAAATAGTGAAAATATCATAATTAAATTTGATAATCAAATGCAGAAATAATAATCATGGCCAAACAAAATCAATGTGAAAATTTAAATTTTTATCATGGTTAATTAATATTTTGTCATGATTTTTAGCTATAGTTAAAAAATATCATGATTTTAATTTAGTCATGTTTTAAATTAATTTATGATTAATATTCTGGCTTCATTTTTATTTTTTAATAATAGATTTTTTTTTATTTCTTACAAAAATAAAAATGATAGGAAAATTTTATTTTAATATACATAATAAATAGTTGTAAAATTAAAATTATTTTTATTTCAAATAATTTTTAGGCTCTACTTACTATTTTTGAAATTAAATTTTATTTGATCTAAAATATATCAATATTTGAGCACAAATTATAATTATTTAGATTCGAGATAAACTGTAGCAACTATTAATTTTGTTTTAAATTGAATTTTTCCTATTAATTGTCTAAAAATATTTTAATATATTTTTACCATAAAATGAAGATATAAATTTTAATTTTATTTCTATAATTTATCCAAGTGTAAATAATTTTAATTTAAAAATTAATTTATTAATTAATTAAAAAATTATCTAATAGTTTTACTCAAAAAATAAATTTTACCTTTTATAGTTTGTGCTCAAATATTAATATATTTTTAGACTAAATAAAATTTAATTTAGAAAATAGTGAGATAGATCCTAGAAATTGTTTGAAATAAAAATAATTATAATTTTAGAACTATTTATGATATATATTAAAATAAAATTTTCTAATATTTTGAATTTTGTAAAAAATATAGTTTGTGGAGAAAATTGATCAAAATATTTTTTCCTTTTAATGGTACAAAGTACATTTTTTTTTGTACCAATAAACAATATTTTTGAAATCAAAATCAGTCTCACGTGAGCCAATAGGAGTTACAGCCGTTAACGGCTATGTGCAGACATATGGCCTCTGCCGTTAACTTAGGATCAAAAAGGCGTGTTTTTGTATTTTATGGTATCAAAAGCGACACTTGTAATAATTATGCTACCAAAAATAAAAATAATATTTTTTAACGGATCAAAAAAGAATTTTATCCTCATACAAAGTTATATATCTAAATTAAAAAAAAAAAACATAATAATGAGAGTCTCTTTTGGCTTGACTGAGCTTGGGACCAATAATTAAGTCAAGTCAATATGCTTCATGTACCCATTTCTTAACCTTTTTACACTCCATTTTGATTTAGAGACTTTCGACTATTGAATATCAGTCATCACCCACAATTGACAGGTAATTATTTATTAATATATAGGCAATACGAAAGAATTAAAAAAATATAAATATTTTAAATTATTCAAACTTTTACAATATAAAAATTATGTAATAAACTAGATATACAAATATAGTAGATCTTAAATATTTGAATTAATTTTTTGTATCTCATTATTAAATACTTCATTATCATACATTGGGAGTTTAGATTATACTTAAAAAGACTCTAAAGAAAATATTTATTTCAATTGGTAGTCCAGTTCAGTAGAGAGCACTCCCAAAATAATTATCCATCTTACAATATAATTAAGTTTATTTTTAACGTGATTGTTCTCCAAACACTATCCAATTTAGCTTTTATCTGCATTTTGTTTCTTTTACAAATCCTATCCTCTTGAAATTTGTTTTCGTTTAACAAATAAATTCTTCTGTTAGTTAAAATTCATCGAATTTTTTTATATTAATTTAAATTAATGAAGAAACTTATTTGTTAGATGGAAACAAACCTCAATGATGGTAAATGTAATGTCCCAAGGTATAAAAAAATTATACATAATTATACTAAATTTTAGAGGAGGTGAGTGCAATTATCCCTTCTACTAATCTCTAATGAAGAACGTAAAAACCCCCTCCTATCAGACTCTTTTATTAAAGTAAACTTACATGATATCTCGAATTAATTAGTGTTCTAATTTATATAACACAAAATAAAAAAATGGGCATTTTTAATGTTTAACTTTGGAATAAATTTCTATATGATATAATATTGGTGTAAGAATCTAAATACATTAAATATAATTGGATATTATTTTGTAAGTTATTATTCATATTAAATTAATGTATTATCTTCAATGCATTTTTAGTTTTATAATTGAGATCATTTATGTTTTCGCCTTATAACTTATTAGGATAATACTTTCATCCTACATCCTTTTAATTTTTGGGTTATTATTTACCCTTCTCATATGGCCTTTTAAAATTTGGCTATTATTTTTATTAATTTGAGTTCTTTAACTTTTTAGAATTACATTTTGATTTTATATTTTTTTATTTTTACAATTTAAGGCCCCCCCCCCTTTTTTTTGGAGTTCACCCTTTCGCTGGTGGTGGTAAACTCCGGCTAAAAAAGGACTAAAATTGTGAAAATTAAAAGATGTTTGACCGAAATATCAATCTGAAAAGTTAATGAACGAAAATGCCAAATAACCTATTTATGGGACAAAAAATACATTTAAGCCTATTCACCAAAAAAAAAAGGTGGAATTTGGCACGATCTAACCAACCGTTCCAAAGCCTGTTCCATCTTGGAACGGGTTTTGGAATACATCAGGAACGGATATTGATACTTGACGTCAGGTGCAATATTTTTTTTGGGTTATAAATTTGGAATGGTCGAACCGTTCCAAGTTAAGCTCCAAAGTAACAGTTACTAAACATTCCGTACCAAAATAGTAACGAAAAATCATTGAAACTCAGTTTCGAACACTATATTAGATTTAAGAATGGTCACAACCAAACTGTTCCTATATTTGTTGCAATATATGTCCCAAAAGTGACAGTTCGAAAATGTATTCCAAAATGAGGTACAATTTAGAACGGTTTTTGTGCACTCTTAATAAAATATGCCAAAAACTGTTCCAAAATATGAGTTTTATTTTAATAAGCAATACGTTTCTAAAACTGTTTCAAATGCTGGTACAAATTGGAACAATTCTTTTAAAGTATTTTCTAAGTGTTACTGAGTCTGTTCCAACTGATCATCGACGACTATATTTCAACGGACTAACTTACTGTTCCAAAATCGTCTCAATTACTGTCCCAAAAATATGAATTAACGGCTACTTTGTAATGGCTAGATATGTGTTCTTATCCCCGTTATAAAGACAGTTTCAATTTTATCTATATAAATGTGTTCCTCTATTTAATCTCACTATTTTCTTCCACTTTTCTTATTTTCTCTCTATTTTCTTAATTTCTCTCAAATTCTTTTATATTCTCACCATCCTACTAATATTTTTGTACTCTTGTTCGTGAAGTTTGTTTGTAATTTTCTTTGATATTTGGAGTTATTTGTCAATTGATTATATATTTATTGTAATTTTGTTATATTAATTAATTTAATAATATAATAATATATGTGTGTGTGTAGGACTAATTATCATGTTAACATAGTTGAGGAGATGGATGTATGAGAAAACCTTCCGAATAGGCGGGGTCTTACTCCGGAGTTTCAGGATGGTGTTGCTACATTTATAGAATGGGCAAAGTCTCAACATTCAAATATGAACAGTGAGAAACTAGGTGTCTTTGTCGGAAGTGCCAAAATAAAATTTTCAAAACCACAAACGAGCTAAATTTCGACTTGCTTATGAAATATTTTATGCTGGAATATTATAATTGGACTTCTCATGGCGAGTAGAGAGTGTAGGAATATTTTGAGGCCGTTAGGCGGCCCCATTATAGGGAGGAGCAAACTCCCATTTCTCATGTTATGCAGGGGATGAGTACGCCTTGGGGTGATGCGGCACAGATGGATTGGGTGCAGAGGATGGTTTTTGATACCGCCGAGCCGGCTGTCTGGTCTTCTAATTATAACCAAGATGGTGTGCTTGATGATGGTACGAGGTTATGTCCTACTGATACATGGCCTAGTTCATATTACGGTAGGGGCCTCTACGATTATGTATTTGGGCTGGCAGATCGGTTTCACGATGTAGTGCCTGCTACAGAGCAGCCGTTGTGGAACGATTGCATCCAATCTCAATTGAGGACTCTAGCTGAGTTGGTGAATATCAAAGCTGAGGGTCACATTTCTTAGCATATATATGATCGAATATCGCAGTGGGCTGATCATATATTGCCATGCGACCACACCCTGCCCCAGGACTATTATAGTACGAAGAAATTGATAAGAGACTTTGACTTACCTGTTGAGAAGATGGATGCGTGTAAGAAGAATGAAATGTTGTACTAGAAGGACGATATTGATTTGGACTACTGCAAATTTTATAAAGCTGGATACAAGTTAATTAGGAAACGAAATCATAACGTATCGTAAAAGTTCAAAATAATAATGATGTGAGCTACTATGCACATATCTACGTGTGTATTAAAAATATATATTAAGCAACTAAACGTCAATGAGATTGTTGAAAATGCATGTTACTTTAATTAAATCCAAATTCAATGAAATATGCAATAGACAACAACAATAAAAATAAAAAATAAAATCAAAGTTCTATGTCAAAATTAAAAGAAAAAATTCAATGTATGTGTGAGTATTATATTCTATAATAGAGATGGAGACTAAAAGTTATAAATTAGAATGATAAGATTACATCACAAAGAAAATTTATAACAACAAATTATCTAAAACTAAAACTTTTATGAATGAACACACCTAAAATAAAAAGAAAGTGACATAGGTATTGTTAAAATAAATGAAAACCAGAAATATAAATCAAATTAAGTGAGGTTTTATTTTATTTTATTTTATTTTTTAAAAAATTAAGTGGGTTACAAGTTACTAGTACAACAGTTGGGTCAACTGTAGTCGAACCAGTGACGTCATATTTACATCATAAATAATTATTAATATTTAAAAAAATAATAAATAATAAATAATATTAATATACTCAACAACCTATCTTTTAAAAAAAGAAATCGCTGTTTTTCTTTGATATTAATAGTTCAATAGTATATAAAATATAATAAAATTAAATTAATAACAAACTTACAAAGCTCAAATTTAAGAAATAATATAATGTATTTCAAAATTTAACAAAAAATCAGATACACTAAATTATCAGAGATAATTTAACAGGAATAGCAAAACTAAACTGAGAAGAGAAATCGAGATTTTATATTTAATAATAACATAAAATAATTAAACTTAATATGGCACTTAAAAGAAATAATACACATTTTAGAAGAGAAATTAAAGAATTATCATGTATTTACACTTGATTGTTGACCTGGCTGGTTCAATCAACCTAGTACCAGATCATACGGTTCATCGATTGAACCACTATGGTCAAACGTTTTTCATGAAAAAAATAGTTTTTTGGCTCCTCCGATTTTTTATTTCATTCCATAAAGAAGGTTTAGTGCTTTTTGAGAAGAAAGCTACTATTTCTGTCAATAAAATTGAACTTTTATGAGTTCTTACTGACAAAGCAGGAATTGAGTTATATGATCATATTATGGAGAAAATTCGCAATTTTCCAGATGTACTCATGGACAAGAAGTATTTGCATAGCTTCTTGAGAGTTGTTTATTCGCAGGCATCTTCATCAAGGATCTTGCAAGATATAGGAAGGATTTTCAACCAGTTTGAAGGAAATAGAAAGTTCAAAGTGGAAATGGGAAGAAATCTACAAGAAAAGGGTTCGTGAGCTGAAATAAGTTTGCAATAACCTGCCAAAGCTTGGTATACCACAAGACGAGGACGAATTGGTGGTCTACACAGACGCCAATGACTATAGATGGGCAGCGGTGCTCATGAAAAAGAAAACTACAAGGGAAGAACCTTATAGATATACAGGAGGGTTGTTCTTAGAGCAACAAGCCAAAGTTTGCCACATTAATGAGAAGGAATTCTTTGCGGTTTGGAAGACTTTTAAAGAATGACCTTTATTTTACTAGCCTAAGAATTCATTTTAAAAGTTGATAATACTATCGTTAAGATTTTCATAAAAAAAATTAGAATTTTAAATAGTGAAAGCTCGTATTATCAGATGCAAGTTGAATGCCAATATAATTGTTATAATTTGTTGTTATAGAATCTCATGAGAATGTTCTTGCAGATTTCCTGACAAGAGATGGAGGCATCTGAAGTGAACTCCATCTATTGAGATTCAGGCACCTTCGGGAAAAAACCTCGAGGAGCTTGAGAAGTAGTTCAGATAGATAGCGGTAAATGCCAAGTTGTAGGTAAATTTAAAGAGCTGATCTAGACACTGTCCAGGTCGCCGTAAGAAATTCCTTATTAGCATCCACTTAGCTATGGAACGACCGCGAGAACCAATTCAGAAGGCATCACATTTTGAGGATGACTCATGAGATGAGGGAGCATGACCCTAGATATGCTCTTAGAGTGCAGGGCCTTAAATCTGTAGCATCAGATTCAAGTACTGATTGCGCAAAGCCATCGTCAGACTCTGGTGAAATGGCAATAATTGAGTCATAAGAAGTGCAAACTTATGATGATTCAAGTCAACCCAACACCTCTGGTATTAAAGAGGGAGAGATTAGCCTTAGGCCGATGACCGCCACTTATAAGGTTAATGCTAATGAATTGATGTCTTTTTTTGCTTCGCAGGGTTATCAGCGAATGTGGAAAAAATTAATTTCTCGCAAATGAATAAAATTTCCTAACAAGACCATCATCGAAACATCCAAAAACTATAATAGGATCAAGATTTAGAGGGTCCAAACCAGATGATGTAAACAAATGGTATGATTTTGGAGGTCTAGCTTTAGTTCATACTATGCCACCTAGTTTTTTAGGAAATTTCAAAACTTCAGGAGTGGAATAACCCCCCCTTAAAGAGAGGTGATATTCTAGAGATATAATCTGCATTAGTAGCTCCGGAGACTGCAGAAAAAGGGTATCATCCAACATTTCATTTTATGAAGTTGCAGTAGCTTTCAACAAAAGCAAAGCTGCCTCAAGAGAAGCTCCACTGGTGTCCGCCATAAGTGAAGATGACATTTCCACCAAAAGTGCTTGGGGATTATGGTTCTGTATCACCGAGATGGACAAAGTTAAGTATCCGTTTAAAATATTTTCGAATAAAGTAAAGGAATCATTCCTATTAAATTTCTTGATAGGAAAAAACACTGAATTTGCTGAGAGCTCGTTTGATAAGAAGAGAATGTTGATATGGGAAAATAAGCTGCCAGCAATTGAGCCTACAAGGATGAAAACATGTAACATGTTGCATGTTGGGCAATGGCATAACCATGTATGCCCTTGGGTGAAAAATAAGAAAAACCTTTGTTTGGGTCTAAAATTCGGGTAACCCAACAGAAACCCGAGTCGAAATTAGACAACGGTAAAACGAAAAATATTTACAAGACAAAGTAAAATCCAAAAGATGTAAAAATCTAAGAGTGGGACTTTTGGCAGAATATAACAAATGCCAACAGTGAGAAAGTTGGAAATCCAGCTAGCAATCAAGTGGTCGACAAGCTTTCGTGGCCAACACTTGAAAAGGATAAGAAGATGACAAACGCAATGACGTCATTCAAAAAAGACAAGAAGAAAACAAATGCAGTGACTTCACCAAAAATCAAGTTTGAATTCCGTGTTTGGAGTCCGCGGATGACTATAAATAAGGAGTAACTAAGCAGATGGTGATCATTAGAAAAACTTCTCCAACTCTTCAAAATATAGTATTTCGAGTTCAGAGTCTTTGTATTTATAAATTTCTTAGTTTATGGGGCATTCCTCAACAATTCAAGACCTCTATCATATGAGAGACTAAATAGTTGTCTCCTCCAATGGACGATATAATATTTATGTAATATTTCATATATTTCTTCAATAAAAGTAGGATTTCTGTTCAATTTATTTGTTCAAAATTCTATTAAGTCCCTATAGTGGAGTGCCTTTTAAGCCCTATGGTAGGAAATGAAATAGCGTTGTGCTATTTATTGTTAAAGGAGCCAAGTGCCGACGAACCATCTGCTGTGGTAACGTGGTTGGAGGAAGTTCGTAAAATCGAGGACTTGTAATACCCAAAAAAAAGGTGGTCAGAACAAGATATGAATTTATGAGGGCTTAATTTATTTCAGAAGCATGTTGGGTCATACTAACAGCATGTAAAAGGATTACTAAGGCTTTATTAACGTTTTATCATCAAAAGGGTATCATGGTCAGAGGGTAGTAATCGCGAGAATTTTATTAGATACAAGGCATAAATTGCCACCCTGTTCCTACAATCCTTATTTTGCCACTACCTGATATATACGGGGCAGTAATTGCATTTAAGCCTAATTACGAATACCTTTTCTCCTGGTATTTGATAAAATTATATAATTTTTGGATGGAGGTTTGAAATTTCTAGTTGTACCCTTGTTGTATTTTTTTCTTTTTGTAAAAGAATAAAATTTTTTTAAAAGATGGACTTGTTGGATGGATTTTTTTCTTTAGAAAAAACTTATCCATTTCGTTCATTTTTGTAAAAAAAAATTAAAAAATATAAAATTATAATTCATAACACAAGGGCATTTTAATTAACTCACCATAAAATATGGATGGAAACATAACGAGGACTAATGGATTCGACTAGTTGTTAACAGTCATTATAATTAGATTCTATTGAAAAATTTTCTAATAGTAAAGATATATTTGTAATTACACAAAATCTCAAAAGAGCTCGTTGTAATATATTTTTAACATTAATTCCAATTAATTATACAAATATGTTTGTAAATTGTATAGGAGCAAACAACCTCTCTCTCATGTTTGTTCACTATTTTAAGTATTGAAAATATTTTGTATGTCATCATTTTATGTAGCACCCTCTAACGGTACTACGATTGTATCTTCTCTAAGTATCATATTTAAAGTAAATCGTGTTATATGTATATGTAAATATACACACAATATAATTCCTGCTAAATATACTTACGTTATCTCATCGTTACGATAAACACGATTAGCTTCTCATCCACAAGTTTATATTGTGTGTATATCAAACACCACAAAAAAACTTTATGATTAGTTCATACATCATCCACATTCTTAATTTGTATTTATATATTCCCAAAATATAACTTCTTTTGTATTAACGGAGAAAAAAACTGCATACTGACCCTACCTGATTAAAATGCAAGGGGTTGGACATAGCCCTCAGTTGACATAATTAAAAACACACAACTTACACAACGTTTAAACTAACCTTTGAATTGAGACACTACTAGCTCATCAATACTAGGATCTTCTGCATGATGGTGCGCGTAAAGTTCATTCAAAAAGGACCTGTTCACATACATATCAATTATACATAGGTTAAAAATCAGAAACAATAATCTGAATACATTATATCGACAAAATTTACACTTACTCGTAGTATTGCGTGACTACTTCACAGTTCGTCAATATGTATGTCCCAATTATGTGGTGAGCCATTGAGATATCTTTTCTTTGATACACCACTACCTCAACCAAGGTAGTTGAAAATAGACCGTTGCATACGAGTGTTGTTCATACAGAGGTCGTCATTTTTGCGTGGCCTTTTTCCATATGCAAGGAATCTGGGCCTTAAAGCAATGAGAAGTGAAGAGATTGATTTCTTCTACAAGGTAAGCCTCTACAATTGACGCCTCGACATGTGATTTATTTTTCACCTTCATTTTCAATCCTCGAAGAAATCTAATAACTGAATAGATGTTAGAAACATAATGACACTAGAACTATTTCAAAAAACTTGAATAACTCGTGTAACAATTACCTCTCAAATGGATACATCCACCTGTATTGCAAAGGCCCTCCCACTGGCACTTTATGGTAGTGTATAATTAGGTGCTCCTTTGAGTCAACAAAGCTGGCGGAAATATTTTCTCGAGGTTATGTTAGATGGTTGAGGCACTAACCTTCAATTCTTGTACCTTATTCACATCAAGTGTCGTCAAACATAGAATCTGAAATAGAAGGCTGACCTCGGTTAACGCACTTCACACCGGCTCAAGAAGCATTTCATGGAAGGCAATTGGGATCAACTTATGCAGGAATACGTGACAATCATGACTCTTCATGCTGTGAATCCTTATCTCCTTCATGTCGACACAACGGGCCGAATTAGATGCGTAGCCATCAGGAAACTTCAGATGACTAATCCATTCACATATCTTCCTCTTTCGCTCTTTGGTCAAGGTATATACGGCTTTCGGTAACATGTTCATCCTTCGCTCGTCCAATTTGTCAATATATGATTTTTCTAATATTCTCAACACAGGTTAAATCCGAATTGAATTACACAGACAACGAGCCTTTGAAGTTGCGCCATTGAGGTCCTACAGCTGAAGTCACGATATTCCCGTGTTACTTTGTAAATGGCTACATATTTTAGATTTTTGATTTCTTTTTAATTATTGATATATATATATATGTATTGGTTGGTTCAAATTTGGGAATTTATATTTTTTTAATTATGAATACAATAAGTAAATAAGTGCATTTTTTAATATGCAATTGTAGTTAATTTAGGCCATCACTATTAAATATTGATACATTCCCATATTTTACTTATTGATTCTATTATAATATTTTTTGCAGATATATATATATATATATATATAGCCGAAGAGGGAAAGAAAATGTTTAGTCAACTAAAGTTAAATAAATTCATTAGTTGGTGTTTGATTAATTCTTATGAGATATACCGTGATTAAAAAAAATAGAATGCCTTAAAATTAGGGTTTTAATTAGATTTCTATTATTTTACATAAAAATTGATAGCCTCAATTAATTATTTTTTAATTTATGTCCCAATTTTTAGAATATTAAATTGGGGTTTCAAATTTTAGAACGTTATCAATATAGATTAAACTTTATGTTGAATGCCACAATCATTTTGAGTTTTTTTATTTCTCTTTTTGTGTTTTTCTTCTATCATAATGTGGTGTGGACAAATTAGAGGGGTTCTAATCTAGATCCTAAAGTGAATGGAACAGGAGAATGTAAAGGGAACAATGCACATTGTTGCTCAACTATAGAAACAAAAAGGTAAATATTCATGTTTTATTTCTATACTTTTTGTTTCATCCTCTAACCACTTGTCTAGCATGTTTATATGTTTATTATTATACTTTTGACAAATACGGAATGCCCAAAAGTTTCAAAGGGAACACCGTTTTGAACCGTTTTAATAATTTTTTATTTTATGTTTCCGTCGCGTTCTCGGATCATACCGATTCTTTCAGTTATGACCCACAAGTCTGCTCTGGTGGTATTGGTAGGAGACGCTTCAACCTCTAAAGTGAAAGGCAAGAGGGTCGGACGCTGAAAGATGAAGAAGGACAAGGGAAAGCTGTCACAGCCACAACTAGCACTCTGAGCACCCCTAATGCTCCCATGGGAATGGGCAACGAGAAAAGGAAGGTTGGCGCGGTCTCAGTGGTGAAAGGCAAATGATGTCTATATGCATTGCCAAGGAAAGGGGCATTGGAAGAGAGTGCCCACAACTCCTGTCCAACCCAGGTATGTTTGTGGTTGAAGTGATTATGCTAACTTCTTCTGCTTCTTGGGTATTGGATACCGGCTGTGGAGCTCACATCTGCAATAACTTGCAGGTGCTGGAAGAAGCAGAAGACTAAGAAAGGACGAGATGATTCTAAAGCTAGCCAATGGGAAGGCCGTCGCTGCAAAAGCCGTGGGATCTCTCAACTTATTTATTAGTGATCATATACGAATAGAATTAAAAGACTGTTCTTATGTACCGAGCATAATCAATATATTATTTTCATTCCAGTTTTAGACAGTGATGGTAATAAATTTGCAATCGATAAAAATAATTTTTATTTGATGATTGATAATAACTCTCATCTTCTTGGTACATTAGTCCATGGTCTTTATATTCTCCCACGATCTAATTGGATTATGACTGCCCAACATAAATGAAAATTAGATAATCATGAGAACGCACAGTTATGGTACGTAAGGCTAGGCCATATCTCAAAGGATAGGATGAGAAAGTTGGTAGACTCAAAATGTCTAGAGGTAGATGATCTGGACAACATACCAACTTCGAAATCATGTCTGAAAGGAAAAAAAACCAAGAAGCCTTTTCTTGGAAAAAGTGCGCTTGTCAGCGGTCTTTTGAATTTGATCCATACGAACGTCTATGGACCATTAAATACTCCAGCTAAAGGAGGATGCTCATACTTCATAATGTTCACCGATGATCACACATGGTATGGTTATGTTTACCCTGTAAGGTACAAGTCTGAGGCCTTTCGAAAGTTTAAGGAGTACAGTCTTGAAGTCGAGAATCAAACTGGTCATAAAATTAAAACCCTTCGGTCAGACCGAGGGAGAGAGTATTTGAGTGGTGAATTCTTACTTAAAAGAAAATGGAATTGTCTCTCAATGGACTCCTCCTGGAACACCACAACTTACTGGTGTGGCTGAAAGGAGTAATCAAACTCTGTTAGACATGGTTCGATCCATGATGAGTTTTATAGAATTGTCCCCCTCCTTCTGGGGTCACGCTCTTGAGACGACGGCCAAATTGCTTAACGTAGCGCCATCTAAGATGGTGCCCCAGACGCCATATGAGATATGACATAGCAAGCCTGCGTCGTACAAGTACTTGGGAGTATGGGGTAGTCCTGCATACATCCACAAGCTAGTGAGAGACAAAGTGGATTCAAGGTCTAGTCTGTACAGGTTTGTTGGATGTCCGAAAGAAATTGCGGGATACTACTTCTATGATCCATCCGAGCAAAAGGTTTTTGTCTCGAGTAACGCAGTGTTCTTGGAAAAGGGTTTTCCTTTGGATAGCCGACGCGATGAAGTGCTACTTGAAGAAACAAGTGAGGCACCTCAACACTATGATGGAACATCATTTGAACCTATAGTTTCCACTGATAGTGTTCCAGTCCTCCATAGGTCGACCAGGGAATCACGACTGCCTGATAGGTACATATTCATGGGACTGACAAGTCAATTGAAAAATGATTCAAGGACATATGAAGAAGCGATGTTAGACATCTATTTGATAGGTGGTTTGAGGCCATGAGATCCGTAATGGACTCAATGGGTTCAAATCAAGTTTGAACCCTCGTAGACCCACCTAAAGTTGTTAAACTTATTGGAGGCAAATGGGTCTACAAACGTAAACTTGGAGCTGAGGGGGAGGTTAGAGCCTTCAAAGCTATGCTCGTGGCAAAAGGATACACTCAACGACCTGGGATTGATTTTGAGGAAACCTATTCACCCGTAGCCATGGCCAAGTCTAATCAGATTCTGCTTGCCAGTGCATCATGGTATAACCAACATGGCAGATGGATGTGAAGGTCTGTTGGAGAAGAAAAGAAGGTTTGTTGTCTCCAAAGGTCCATCTACAGCCTCAAATTAGCTTCTCGAAGCTAGAACACGTGTTTTGATGAAGTTATGTGGGGTTTTGATTTCATCAAACACGAATTCGATCCCTGTGTATACAAGAAGATCAGTGGGAGCACGGTTGCGTATGTTGTGCTTTGTAGACGACATCTTGCTCATTGGTAATGATGTCAAGATGTTGGGTGACATTAAAGCCTGGTGTAAACACAATTTTCCATGAAGGATAAGGGTGAGGCCTCGTACATCTTTGGAGTCAAGATTTATAGGGATAGATCTAGAAGGATGTAGGGATAAGTGGTGGTGTGGTTGCTTGAAAAAGTTCTATGTAGGATACCACAACGAATTCATCGGCAGAAGCTGAATACATAGGAGCCTCGGAAGCAACTAAGGAAGCAGTTTGAATGAATAACTACATCCAAGAGTTGAATGTGGTACCTAGCATTGTTGAGCCCGTAGTTATCTTCTGCGTTAACAATGTGCCGATAGCACAAGCAAAGGAATCGAGATCTCATCATCGTTCTAAACACATTCATAGACACTATCATCTACATAGAGAGATTGTGAGCAGAGGTGACGTCAGGAGTTCACAAAGTCAGCTCAGCAGAAAACACAACTGATCACTTACCAAACCGATGTCGCAAATTGCATACTCAGCATCTGGATAAGATAGGTTTAAGATTGATGAGTGATTGGCTTTAGGTCAAGTGGGAGATTGTTAGAATATGTGACCTGAAAGCCAATTAGATTGGCACACTTGTAATCCATTCTAACAATAACTCGATTCCACGTAATATTATTTAGTGAATAAAATGAGTATTCGCTATTGATATTTTCTTTGTTGTGCTCATTATATTCGCTATTGACATTTCCTTTGTTGTGCTCATTATATATTGTTGCATTTCCTTTATACATTACAACAAAGCCCGCATACCACTTTGACAGTTGTGGAATAGTTGGATTGCACATTGAATGGCGGTCATGAAATCAACTTCCAAGGGTTTGGTTTGAAATGTTCTAAGTCGAGGACATCAAGAATGGGCATCAAGTATCCTATGTAGACTTGAATTAAGAGTCGCATTCATTTGATGAGTGCCGCCTTTCATCAGCGATAGACGTGGGACATCTATGCAATCTTATTGGGTCTCTCAATGCCCAGTCTCGAGGTCCTCGACATGGAATATTCAAGACACAACACTAAACAATTGGTTTCATGACCGCCATCCAATGCGTAGTGCAATTGTTGCACGGTTGTTAAAGTGGTCTATGGGCATCTGTTGTGACGTCCAAGCTGCTTGACGTAATTTAATAAGCACAAGAGATACGTGTGCCAAAGACTAATATTTACCATATTCGTTGGGACAATATCGTTTAAATAAAAATCACTTGAATGGTTCTCAATACCGGCAATCGATTTGGCTTTTGGTCACCCATCCAATAATCTCCCACTTGACCTTAAAGCCAATTACTCATGTTTTCAGATTAAACTGATTATGAGCAATTTGCGATATCGGCTGGATCTTATGGGTCTACCTTTTGTTTCTGTTTATGTCCTACGGTCCAACCGCACGTCATATCTTCTTATCATCGCTCCAAGCAGATGATGGTGTCTAAGATTTTTTCTTGGACCTGTGTTGATATCTCGGGCCTTTTGCCTTGTGCCATAGCCCAGTTGTCATCCTCCAAGGTGACTATTGGCGCGACTATGCTATGTAACAAACCCAAAAATCTTGTGTTGTTTTTCGGTCCCAACCATTTCCCAATATAACTTTAAAACTTCTATACATTCAATTCTTCATGTTAAGGTTGCTTGTGGTATTCCATTTGGAACCTTTCCAATGTTACCACATTCTCATAAATCTCGAATGTATGCTTGTTTTGAGATTAAATATTAGTCATATGATCCTGGAAGCTACTACCGCTGTAGCCTTCCAGAATCAATTCTCCATTAATCTGCATCAAGGGCTTCTTCTTCAATCCGTATTGAGGCATTAAAGATAACCCCTCAACAGGTGTTTGTTGCCTTATCGGTGTACACTCGATATCCATTGTTATGCTCAAAAAGCATAAGCAAGATCGAGTTCAATGCACCGAACAACATTCCATGCTACTTACAGCAAAGATGTACGGGATGTCAAACCACGATTGAATCTTGGACAACTTATCCCTGGATAGGAATCCAATAGAGAATTTTATGAACAAAGTTCGTGTTTTAGACTTCCACATCTTTCTATCATTCCAAATGATCAAAGACGTTTAATATCTAAAACACTTGGAATACATTTGAACTCCCACTGACCTTCCATCTTGTTCTTGATGAAGTCATGTACCTCATGATCTTGTCGAAATAAGTATCTAGGACGTTCAAACCAATTTGAACTCCATAGCGGATTTTATGGCTCCAAGCCATTTATCCGGATCGATGTCCTACATCGCTTCTCCTTCTCTGGTTTTAGATAGCAGAATTTATGGCTCCTAGCATTTAATCCAGATCGATGTCCTACATCTCTTTTTCTTAACCGATTTCAGAAATTCGTACCTTTTAGGTAATCGGAGTTTTTGTGATCGTCCTTTGGAGAACTATAGATATGGTCAGTTAAAGTTTCGATTACAAGTGATGTTTGCATTATTACATAAAGAACTTATATAAATCAGACTTCAAGTCTAACTTTCCTCCCACTAGTCTTTTGATATATGCAGGACCATTCCTCATACTAAAGACTTTTGTTAGGGCACAGGTTTTCCATTCAAATACGAACCTGTATAAATTAGACTCCAAGCTTAATTTTCCTCTCATTAGTCCTTTGACGTAAGTAGGACCATTCCTTATACTGAAGACTTTTATAGGACACAGGTTTGCCAATCCATATCAAATATGGTGTCTGGATTGCGACTTAACAAAACACTACGTTTTACAACTGGATGATTTTCGATAGTCCACATCCAAGACGGCCCAACTAATTCAGTGAAACATCAATCGAAAAATGTCCAATCAAGGTCTCAGTTTCTTTCAGAAGAATTTCACTGAATGAGAATTCCATTCTCATTTTTGAATGTTTCAAGAACTCCCACTAAATGCGCACCACCTCGATCCCATTGAAGGGTTTGTCTCCATAACTAGTTTGGTTCTCCACCTCAAGTCTGATCTCTCCGAACTTTCCAGAAGTCCTTAGGCTTGTGAACCCTCTACTGGTACTTGCGTATTTAGTAACTTATAGATATCTATTTTAGATACAATCCAATAGATCCTTATTTTTTTTACAAGCATTTTTTGTACAACAATGTGCTTTCATGGCTCTCTTCCTTCTCAGAAAGGATTCATAAATTAGTAAACTCAAATCATGTATTGCTTGACTTTTTCAATCTCCCAACCTACTTACCTAGCTCATGCATGCCAGTCTCTTTAAGTAATATTCTTGACCATCCCTTTTGGTCATTTGTTTTGGGCATCCGTAATCCAATTATTTACTATGACAATTTAATAAGTCATTAGACTCAAGAGAATCTTTTATTAATCAAGCTTGCGGTCTAATTGTCCAACAATTTATTAATGACTAAATCACGCAGGGTTACATAATCTCATACTATTTCAACATGAATATTGACAACTAAGTTTACTTAGTCTTATTGCCTTCCCAGTAATGGCCCAGCCATTTTTCAACTTTAAGACTACTTGACTTAGTGTTCTATTCCTTTTTATTTCTATAAACCATTTGCAATAACGCGTTTCGAGAGCAAGTGTCCAGCACTTCAGAATAACACTCCCTCTTGCAATGCCTTTTGACAATTTTTATGCAAAACATCATAAGTAATGAATGTCGAACTATTATTCCATTTTTCTTTTTTACCCTCACCCATCAAGGCGACAAGAGCGCTCAAAGCGCTTGCAGCAGCTGATTTAGTTTCATCCTTCTTTCTCATTCAACGTCCGGCTCCCTTGCCTTCTGCTTTTGAGGTTGAAGCCCCAAATCCAATACAGGTAGCGCAGATTCTTCAACCAATGCCTCATATTGGTCCAACTAATTTATCAACTCGTGAAATGCTCTTCGCAAGCCCATTTAGAGTTTATGATAATTAGCGCGAAGGAGGGATGAAGGGACCGAAAGGATCGTGTCAATGCACATCTCCTTTCAAGATCAATATTAAGGTAATCAAGCTCTTCAACAAGGGATAGCATCTCAACCCCATGTTTATGTACAGACGACCCTCAGTCATCTTGGCTTCAAAAGTTACTTTCGTTGCAGCATATCCAATATGCCGTTTCGTGTGGCATAAATTTATTTATGTGGAGCATTTATTGAACCAACAACATCCAGCCTTTCATACCGCTCATGAATGACAGAAGCAGGTATGACGTTGCAGACCTTGCGATTGTCCCTATGCCTTAATCCCGAATGTCAAACATTCCATAAGCAATGACTCATTTCACAATTCCGATGGAAACGGATTTTCCATGACACAAGCCTAGGTTCAGGAATCCAGGACAATACTCCGATTTTCGTAGTCAATATTAATTGAAAGTGTTTCAAGTTAAATAGATCTCAAAATAAAGAAAATTAAAAAACGTTATCCAAGACATGTATTCTAAACGCAAAGCAAAAACAGTAAGTAGATTATAGCAATGTTGAGTTTGAGCTAAAACTCGGTCTTTTAATCATTAACCCCTTCTACTATTTCTACAAAATTCCACTACTTTCAAGTGAGGTTTCAGAAAATCCTTTCCTAGTGGGCCTGGGATCCACAAGCGAATTTTTCATGCCCCGCTTTTACGACTCACATGGCAAAAGCCTCGTGGGGGGTATCCAAATACCATTCTCATTCGATGAGATTCTCAAGATACTTTGCCTCACCTCTTCATATGATCCCGAGGACTCCAAGCGAATCATGCTAGTCGGTGTTAACGCTGACTAATCAACCAAATCATACTTCAATTGTCGCCCCCCACGACTCGTGAGACAGGGAAAAAACGAGCGTTTTCCTTTATTCATAACAATAATACAGTTGGCCTACTATTCCAAATGTGCCACGACTGGTGAGACCATATTTGGATAGCGATAGCTTCTTGATGATATTGCTAGGATGGAACGCATGGACAAATTGAAATGCCATTTCGAAGCAAGTCCATTTATGGGTTTAATATTTATTTAGTGTTGGGCTCAACCCATCAATCAAATTCACCTCAATTGTCGGCCCCCAACTATTCGTGAGATAGGGAAACAACGAGCGTGATCCTTTGCTCACAATGATGGTGCAGCTTGCCTCTAGTCCAAATGTGCAACAACTCGTGAGACCACACTTGGGCAGAGGCAACTTTCTCACAACATTATTGTGGATGAAAACCTTGAACAGATCAAACCATTTTATTCCAAGTCCATTTTGGGCCCTAACACTTCAACTTGGTCCAACTAAGTGAGAGTTAATTATGAGTTATTTGACCGAGACCTCATCACATATAAAATATTGCATGCATAAATATCAAATATTTAAACCATTTAAATAAATGCATTGCATGCAATGAAACCTAGCATACTTTTGTTGGATGATCATGAGCCCAACCCATGCAATCCACTGAGCCCGCAGTGAGTCTATGGTCACTCTAGGGTGGCCCTATGGTATTACAAAAATATTTATACCCATCAACATATAGGTAGGCCTTGTGATATCTCCATGGGTCTCCCTCTTCGTAGACTTTATTCTCTATGGACCTGCTTAAAATAAAAAATCTCACAAAAAATATCCTATACTATTCTCATTACAACGAAAAGAAAACCCCCATCAGAAGTCGGGGGGAGTACATTATGAGGGAGGTAGAAAAGCCTTATTATTCCAAGGCTAAAAATGGGAGGAAGGAGAAAATAAAATCACAAGGGCACACGGGCCCACCGAACAAAAAATTAAAATACATACATGCGGTCTAGGGCTATGTGTTCATCCATTCACATTAATTCTGGCACATAATAATAATTAATCATGCTAGACAAGAAAATGAACGTCCCAAAAATATCACGACAAACAATTATATGCATAAAAGAATAAGGTTAAAATGTTCAACCCAAATAGGTGATTAAGCCTCGTGCATCAAATGCACTCATTAATTAAGCCACATGTATCCAATACACATAAATAAATCAAATTAATTAAAGCAATTTAATTCTAGAAAAAAATTAATTTTTTTCGAAATTAAATAAGCAATAATTAATATTTTTTTTAAAATATGAACAAATCGAAAAATCCAAATTTTCCGAAAAACAACGAAAAAACGGCCCAACTGTGGGCTGTAAATAGCAGCGGCCGCATAGCCTCTCTACGCGCAGCGCCTGCACGTAGTGCCCGACCGTCGCACACTGTGCACTGTCGGTCGGCAGTGCACTGCTACAGCGCCATTTTTTTTTCCGCACATTAAACTGAAATTAAAAAATAATTATTTTACCAAACAATTCAATTTTCATAAAATACTTATATCATCCAAAATAGCTAAAATTAAACAAATTAATTTTCTCACATAATCATCCAAGAATAAGCAAAAAGTATATCATGCTTCAAAAGCTATAAAGGACATATTGACATGCTTATTCATATAAAACCATAGCCCCTACACCAAACCGAGCTCTGATACCACTTGAAACCACCACGAGGTACAAGTGGATCGGCCCGGAAACTCACAAGTGGAAGCGGTAATAATAAAAAATATAAATTAAAACAAATGCAATAAAATAATAATTTCAAGGAATGTACCCTTGGAGTTCACGAGCGTTCGGTGTAGTTAATAGAAAATAAACGACAATAAATTTTTTTGGGGCTATTGGTCGAATAAAAACACGGGGTACATAAAACATAAATCAAGAATTACCTTTTGATTTATGCTTACGTAGGATCTCCTTCGTTTGAGACGTTCACGCAAGGCTTCAACAAGGCCCTTTAAAGTTGTTTCCACACCACACCGTAATTTGGGATCCGTCAATCCTCTTTTCTAGAAAAGAACTAGGGAGAAAAATACACACCAAGTGTGTATACAAGAGCGACGGCTGAGAGGTGGAGTTAGGGTGTAGGAAATTAATTTTGTATATTGTGTATTCATTCATTAGTTATTCCAAATAACTAATACACATATATACACCTTGTACGGGTGCACTAAAATATGTCTACGTTCATTTTACGATCCATAAGGTAATAAAATCCTTTATTTGGTAACATGGTACTTTCCAAAAGTGAATTTATTACTCAATAATTTATTACTTAATTAATGGGCTTGGGCTCATTTTAATTAATTAAAATACAAGGCCCAATTAATTAATAATTAAAGCCCACTTAATTAAATCCATCACATATTTAATTCAATTAAATATATAAGCCCAACAAACCTTTACTAATTAATAAGTCCAACTTATTAGATAATAAGGGCAAGGCCAATATAAACTAATTCAAATAATTTATCCTTGGACTTATCCATCCAATGGATCCCTGTCATATATAAATAATTCAATTACTTACAGAACTAAGTTTCAATTAATTCCTCGTCCTTCTCGATGATTTGTGTGTGACTCTTTAGGTTCACCTTTCAGTTAGAATTGGGCTAGTATCAAATACTATCATTAATTAAATTTAATTTAATTATTAATTATTGATCAACCCTTGATAAAAAAAAAACCTGTCACCATGGATGACCGTCTAGCAACAGTCCATGGCACTAGAGACTAGGCGAATTTTCATGTGAGCTTTTAGGCTCCCGAGTCCATACGGGTACGGTCCTTCCGTCTACCGTCTACCGTCTCCCGGCCTTAGTCTAGGGCATGAAATTCGGTGTCGGTACTCATCCTAGGCTATACTTCTATTCTTAATACTTGAGTTTATGTTATGCCAAATTGCTAGACATAGGAACCTCTTCTTCCTATTCGACCAAGACTGTGGCTACAACTTTATAGAGCGTAGACGCATCTCCAAGTCCATAGGAGATACCTCTGTCATGTTTTGACAGGGAGTGAATCCTCTTATTGGCCATCTTTTTGATATATACATAAGGCATTCTCCGGATAATTCAAACCTCGCTACATACTCCGACTACACTGGATAAGGCTTATGATGATTGTTGCTGTGGCATAGTCACCTCTCGCACAGACCCAGATATAGTCATTGTATGCATGTGACTGCCGTGATTCCTCAAGTTCGAGAACTACTCTCATAGTATCGGAGCCAGGGACTCAAGTCATATCAAAAAAGCTTCCAAGGGCTCCATATGACGATCCCCGCAAGTCAGTTTAGTCGATTAGGCACCTAGCCAATCGACCCATTAAGATCGTATAGACGTCCCACGTCTGTCGCCGATGAAACACAACACTCATCAAATGAATGAGACTCTTAATGCAAGTCTCAGTAGGACTCTCGATGCCCAGTCTCGAGGCCCTGAACATGGAATATTTCAGAGCCAACCCTAAATAGTTGGTTTCATGACCGCCATCGAATGGAGAGTCCAACTGTTGCACGGTTGTTGAAGTGGTCTTTGGGCATCTATTGTGACGTTCAAGCAGATACGTGTGTCGAGGACTAATACTTACCATATTCGTCGGGACAATAAGGCTCAAATAACGATTGCTTAAATGGTTTTCAAAACCGCCAATCCAATTGGATTTTGGTCACTCATTCCAACAATCTCGGCCCTTTTGCTTGTGTCATTGCCTAGTTGTTATCTTCCAAATAACTACTGGCTTGGCCATGTTAGGCTCAATAGTCAACCATTCAATGTGGTTTTTTTTTCATCCAAAAGACTTCTTGAACAACTATTAAAGGCACTAAACACTTGACTTACATGGTGAAAAACATTGTGGCATCCCTCTTCAAACCATTCTAAGCCACCACATTTCCATTTAGTTTGAATGTATATTCAAATTGAGACTAGTAGCCATTCACATATAACTGGCAGCTAGTATCGACATAGCCTTCTAGAATCAACTCTCGATTGACTTGAATCACGAACAATTCTTTAATCCTTATTCAGGTACTAAACTATAATCTTAACTACTATATAGTGCCTTCTCGATACACTCCGAATATTATACCACATACCCATGTTGTCAATGACAAAAGACATAGGGGATGTCAAACATCTTTCTAAGCTTCTCATCAGTCCACAAAGGCTAAGTCTTTGATAGCTTACCCTATAATTAGGGAAGGAATCCAATCCCTTCATGGAGAATTGCGTGAATAATGTTTGTGCTTCAATATTTTCCAACATCTTCACATCATTCCAAATTAGTAAGAAGTTCACACCTAAACCACTAGGAACACAATTAACTCCCTTTGACGTTTGTACTTGTTCTCGACCTGATTCATACCGTGCATGACCTTGACTAAATGAATATTTCAGATACAAGAAGTTTCAAACCTAGTTTGTACTCCATGTCCAATCTCATGGCTCCAAGCCATTCAACCAACCCGATGTCCTACAAAGCTTCTCCTTATGCCTTTCGATTATAATCCAATTGAATGGTCAGACTTAGAAACCTATACCTCTCAAGTAAGTAAGGTATTTCAGTCGTCCCTTGAGAGGCTGGAATATAGTCAGTTAATGGAATAATTCAATTACAAATGACGTTTGCTACATTTGTCTGAGGTGTTTCTTTTCTCCACTCCTCAAGGAGCTACTCCTCAAGTCAATTGTCCAATGAAATTCAATTTCCCGTAGGATAAAAAATAAACCTGTATAAATCTAATTTGCCTCCCACTAGTCCCTTAATGTATGCAGGATCGTCCCATATACTAAGATATGTTGTGGAAACAGGTTTGCCATGCTACATGGGCCAAGATAGTTCAGTGAAAGAACAATCGGACCAAGTTCAACAAGGTTCAATTGCTCTCTTATCAGAGACACTATTCAATTGCGGTACTCCAAAGAAGAACTCCACTGAATGAGAATTCTATTCTTCTCAGACACTTTAAGAACCCCTCCTAAATACACACTGCCTCGATCCAATAGAAGGATTTAATTTTACCAGCAGTTTGGTTCTCCACTTCAAGTCTAATTCTCCGAACCTTCCAAAGGTCTTTAGACTTGTGAAACTCCTTCTGGCTCTATGTATTCAATGACTCAAAAGATATCTAATTGGATCCAATTCAATATACAATTGCCAAGCACACTTTGTCCTACAAAGTGCTTCTCAGCCCTCATCTTGCTCAGGAAGGAATTGCAAGTTTGTAAACTCAACTTGTCAATTTCTAGACTTGTTGAATTCACCAACTTCCTTATCTTAACTAGAAAAATGTGACCTAGCTTCACATACCAGATCCGTGAGTTTATCTTGATTATTTATTTTTACCATTTGTTTTGATAACTCATAATGCCATTACGACATAGTGTTGAAATAATTACATAAACAACCTAGCAGACAAGGATAACAATTCTTTGTCAAAAGAAATAACATTCATTGATCAAAATCATCTAATCTAAATTGTCCAACAATGGAATAACATAATTTGATCGTGTTAGGCTATATAATTATATTCTATCGACTTTATCCTAACATGATCACTTATATCTAGGCCTATCTAGTCCTATAACCACGGTGGCAACCACCCTGCCATTGCTAAGTTTCAGGACTGTTTGTCTCAGCCTTCTAGAAGTAGATTGGAGCTGCAAACTATTAGCAGATCAGAGCTTTAGAATTGGTATCCAATACACGAGAAGTATAATAGTACTCATGTTAAGGTTCAATAACAATTTTTTTATTATAGATGACCTTGGGACACTTCCTCTTCTATTGCCCCTTTTTACGGCAATTAATCTAAACATCTTTTGGAATGGATGACTGCCGAACCACATTTCTCTTCCCTTTGCCCATGTCAACTGGGGCAAGAGGAGCTCTTTGAGCTCTTACAGTAGCTGACTCTATCTTACCCTGCTTCCTCCTTCAGCGTCCGACTCCTTTTCCTTTCACTTCTAAGGTTGAAGCCTCCCACACCAATATCAACGATCCAGACTTTTCAATCATTGCCTCGTACTGGACTAACATGTTTTTCAACTCATGAAGGTCTTTGTCAAACCCATTCATATTATAGTTCACAATAAATGGGTAAAAGGAGGGAGGAAGAAATTCAAGGATCACGTCAATGTACGTCTCTTTTTCAAGAACAGCTTTAAGGTCCTTGTGCTTCTCCAAAAGGGATAGCATCTTAACCGAATGCTGCTGTACGAAAGACCCTTCAATCATCTTGGTACCAAAAAATGCTTTTGCACAGCATATCTAATATATCGTTCTTACCGCATTAACCTCGCTCATGCGGAGTATTATCTATTGGACATCATAATGCCCATTGTATTATTTTTTGATGTCATTGGTCATGGGCGCCAGTATGATAATGTGAACCTTCCGGTTGTCCTCATTTCACTTCTAGAACGTCGAACGTTCTTCACATGTGGACCCTGCCTGCAAGGCCCGCGTAAGGGACCTATCCGAATCATAGTTCTGGTTCTCAAAATCTAAGACAATCCTAAAACTTTGCAGCCAATCATTATAATTTGTTCCGTTAAATATATTAGTCCCAACAATTATAGTGAGTGGATTCTTAGACATCTACATCAAATGCAGACAGAAATTCAGTAGATTATTTTAATATTAAATATCAAGTTTAAGACTTGGTCGTCAGTCATTAACCCATCCCACTATTTCTTCATCCACCACTCTGAGGTGGGATTTTCGAAAAATCATTTCCTAGTGGACTTGGAGTCCACAAACGCAAATCTTC
>NW_011628247.1:0-977 GCF_000512975.1 Sesamum indicum
TTTATATAGGCATGCCCAAAGTACAGCCATAAAAGAAAATATATTGGCAATTAACCTCCCCCCACAAGAAATCGTGCGAAATGAATCAGCAATTCAATTGCTACTGTTGTTACAAATCTATGGGTTTCTGCTTTTGAAAATTCAAATTCAACAATCCCCCACAAACTCATAGATTTGAACTCAAGTTTCCATGACTTGCTTTCAACAAAGGTACCTTTCGGTTTGAACCACTGTCTAAGTTATCTAACGTCAGTTGTCACCAGGTTAAATGGAACTAAGCCTTGAATTTAAGCCTGTGAGTGTGACAACGTCTGTCAGTAACAACGAGCAACCAGCTTTGTGTTGATCTTTAGGGTTGACACTTAGGCCATGTGTCTTGATCCTGTTCATGAATGCTTTCAGGAAAAACCCAATTCCTTAGTTACGGCCAAACAACGACATTCACTTAGTTGGGCGTCTCCAGGGATGCACTGCTAGCATCTCGTCTTATAAGACTTGACCCCATTCAGAGATGAACTCTTACTATACTTGCAGTAGCAGCACCTTCTAGAATTTCAGGGGATAGACTCCAGATACAAAGTATTAGTCTATTTGGTGCTCTAACATACCCTTACGACTTGTTGATACCACATTGAACTTCTTTATGGGATCTCCACTCAAAAGGTTGGGTTGCCGTCGTAGATATATCACTCATAGGTTTTCAATCTCATCTCCAATCTAGACTTATGAACTTGAGACAGATTCAATCCTTTCGTCAAAGGATCAGCCACATTGTCCTTTGTTGCCACAAAGTCAATGCCTATTACTCTATCTGACACTAATGCCCTTATAGATTTTAGTCTAACTTGGATGTGTCGTTTGGTCTATTGATTGTATTTACGACTCCTCACCTTTGCTATTGTAGTTTGGCTATCATGGTGAAAGAGGCTGATTTACAACGGGAAGTTGTGATAACAACCAAAATAGCCATTCTGCCT
>NW_011628247.1:1060-6108 GCF_000512975.1 Sesamum indicum
CCCCACCTAAGGTAAAAACATATCCTGAGCACCTATTACTCCCGGAGTTTTTGGCTATCCAGCTAGCATCACTATATCCCTCAAGAACAACAGGGAATCTGCCATAATGTATGGCCAGTGACACCGTGCCCTTTAGATACCTTAGTACTCTATCCAAGGCACCCTAATGAGTTTTGTCAGGACAACTAGTATATCTAGCCAGCTTAGAGACAGAAAAAGATATATCTGGTCTCGTGCCATTTGCTAGATACTGTAAGCTCCCAATAATTTGGGAATACCTTAGCTGTGCAACCGAAACACCACTTTTATTTTTGAATAAAGCTACAGAAGGATCATATGGTGTTTTAGCAATTCTGCTGTTTTGATAACCAAATTTCTCAATTATCTTCTCAACATAATGAGACTGAGAAATGGCTATTCCATCAGTTGACCGAGTCAACTTGATGCCAAGAATCACATTAGCCTCACCCATATCCTTCATTTCAAACTTATTTTTCAAAAATGACTTGGTTTCGATAATAATATCTAGACATGACTCTATTAATAGAATATCGTCCACATACAGATATACAATTATCATTTTATCTCCTTTAACCTTGCAGTATATGCATTTATCATTCTCATTTACAGTGAAGCCGAACGCAAGAATAGTTTTATCAAACTTTTCATGCCAATATTTGGGTGCTTGTTTTAAGTCCATATAGAGACTTAACAAGTTTACAAACTTTATGCTCGTTACCATGAGCTACAAACCCCTCAGGCTGTTCCATGTAAATCTCTTCCTCGAGTTCACCATACAAGAAGGTTGTTTTCACATCCATCTGATGAATTGGGAGATTATACACTGAAGCAATTGCTATAAGCACCCGAATTGTAGTCAATCGAGCTACCGGAGAATAGGTATCGAAATAGTCTATTCCCTCCTTTTATTTAAACCATTTAGCCACCAATCTGGCTTTAAACTTATCTTTGGTCCCATCAGGTTTCAGTTTCCTTTTAAAAATCCAATTACACCCAATAGTAGTACACCCCGGAGGAAGATCGACTAGCACCCACGTTCCATTAGAAACAATGGAGTCCATCTCACTTTTAACAGCTTCTTTCCACTGCTTGGCTTCTGAAGAAGCCATAGCATCTTTGAAAGTTACTGGATCATCCTCGATGTTGTAAGTGACAAAGTCACTTCCAAAATATTTAAAATAAATAAAATGTGAATAATATATAAACACTAATCTAAACTTCAAATCCATCAATTCAAATATAGTCTAAGTGTTTCAGTCCTATTGTGAAAAGACATAAGAGCAAAACTCTGTCAAAGAAGAAAATTATTTGCCATTAATTCCTAATTTCTCTAAACTAATTAAAGAATGAACACTATATTCTTAAAAATAAATAGGCAAATAACATTTCAACGTTGTTAATTTACTAGGAATTTTATTTAAAATAAATAATTTAAAATAAATGAGCAATAATCATTTTAATGAATATTTTTATTAACAAGAAAATTTCTTATTCTTGTTTGATAAGATATTTTTTAATAAGGTTTTAAATTTTTTTATATAGTAAACTATAATATTAGTATAATATTAATTTATTTATTTACTAATACAAAATAAGGAGAAGGGTTATGTTGGAAAAATATTTGGTTTCAAGCAATCGAAACGATGTTTTGAAATATTACAATCGGATTTAAGAAATCAAAAGCAAATAAAGCCACGTTGGAACAAATAACATTCCTTAAATTGGGCTGAAAATACTAATTTTCAAAGGTGGAATGCTAGTTTCCAATTATCGCATGTGGGCTGAAAATTGCTAGCAGTAGGCCACAGCCTAACACTCCACAGTTGATGCCCATAATGATGTGATTGTTCCATAATTCTATCTTATTTTTTATTTTTTATGTTTCGTAACTGTTCAAAATATAGCATAAATCCTTTTATTTGTTAAGAATTAAAATAAATAATATTCTTTTACTTGTTAAGAATTTTAAAAAAACAGTATAATTGTAAAAAATAGCAGCAGCGGTGCTGCCTACTTTTGAAACACCTCCAAAACCACCCCACTCTTGTAACTTTCTTTTTCTTTGCATTATTACAATAATTCCCCTAAAAAAATACATTCTTTTTATTTACTCTCACACCTGTTTATATATATATAATTTTTCTCTAAAACTGTTTTGGCCATCATCTCTAAGCTTTGCTTTGAAGATCCATTTACAACCAATTGCCCGTTTACCTGGCAAAAAAGGGGCAAGCTTCCAAGTGTTGTTGTGCTCTAAGGCCTGCAGCTCATTGTTCATGGCCTCCCGCTATTCCTCATGCTGGATGGCCTAAAGAAAGACTTGGGCTCCTGCAAAACAGATAACGAGGCTACAAACAACTTAAATGCAGGAGTGGTGGAGTGTAAAGAAGGAGGTACATGTGCAGAACATATAATATCATTAAGCCAAGGAGTACATTGAGTATTTCTGGTGGAACGACGAAGAGGAGGTGCAGGTGGTTGAGGAGCAAGAGGAGAAAGAGAAGGGACACAAGAGTCAGAAGAACTGCGGGAAATGGGTGAAAAGTGCAGTAGGATCACAGAGAGCATCATCAGTATAAGGGGGAACTAAAGAAAAAGGACAGAGACTAAAAGAAGAGAGAGAAACAGGGTAGAAAAAGGAAAGTAATGTTCATGGAAGTGAACATCTCTAGAGATGATAATACGGTTTTTATCCAAGTCATAGAGTTTATATGCTTTCTAGGTCATGGCATACCCTAACAGAATGCACTTGAGAGCACTAGGATGAAACTTAGACTTGTGAGGATCTACATTACTGGCATAGCAAAGGCAACCAAAGGCACAGAGATGAGTGTGAGAGGGACTGTGATCTATTAATTGTTCAAAGAGAGTTTTCTAGTGGAGGAGCTTTGAAGGTGTTCTATTGATTAAGTAGGTTGCTGTGAGAATGGAATTACCCCGGAACTGTAGGAGGGTTGGTATAGCAAGGCTCTAGTAATATTTAGAAGTTATTTATGTTTGCGTTCAATTCTCCAATTTTGCTGAGGTGTATATGTGCAAGAAGTTTGATGGATGACACCTAGATCTTGACAAAGAGTGTGGCAGTCGTTGTTGAGGAATTCAGAACCATTGTCCGTCCTTATGACTTTTATATTTATGGCAAATTGGTTATTGATCATGGAGAAGAAATACTTGAGAGTGGAATCAACTTAGGATTTGTGTCTCAAGAGGTAAGTCCACAAGGAGCGACTGTAATCATCTAGAATTGTGAGGACATAGTTGCACTTTGAAATTGTATAGGTTGTATAATGGCCCCAAACATCTAAATGTATAAGATGAAAGGGTGCTTCAGATTGTGATTCACTGGAAAGAAATGTCATTAGTTTGTTTGGCTTTGTGACACACATCACAGGGTACATCAAGATCGACATTAGTGAAAGCACAGATTGGAATATGTTTCATTACGTTTAAAAGAATGTCCCAGCCTATTGTGCCAGGTTTGTACATCACATTGAACTGAGCTAGAACATGCAATATTGCAATGCACAGAGGGAGGAAAGGCATATGTGTTAAGGCACTGTCTAACAATGTAGAGATTCTTGGAAGCAGTCCCTTCAACCAAGCTCCTTTCGTAACTTGGTCCTGCAATAAGCACTTAGCTTTAGGGAACTAAAAAGTATAAGCATTGTGATGACATAATTGGCTGACAAATAACAAGTTGATAGAGAAAGAAGGAATATAAAGACTTGCGTGTGTGTGACATGGTCATTTAAGTGAACAATGCCAACGTATGATGCAAGCTTCATGGAACCACCAGGCAAGTGAATGTATTTGGTGTGTGGAGGCTTAGTGTATGAATGAAAAAGTTGAATGTTTCACATATATGGTTAGTAGCCCTGCAATCAATTATCCAACAGTCCGAATCATTTTCAGATGGTCCAGAGGTATTACCAGCAAACTCTTCTGTATTTTGTGACAAGCAAAGTTCGGTAGTGGTGGTATCTACAGATGTTGCCCTTTCATCCAGTGTTGCTGCAGCAACAAAAATTCGATTGCTTGTTCCTTCTACTTGTACTTGTACCAGTTTTGCTCTCCATGAACCTGGAAGCATGTGTCTTATGTAAGACCAGGTTTATGACAGTAGGTGCGCAACAAATTATGTTTATTCAAATATGGTTTCCTCCTGTTTGAGAACATATCTCCTACATCCTTCTTGTTATCTTTCAACATGAGCTGGTAGACCATTTGTCTTGAGACTTCTCCTATATCAGTGTGAACCTGCCTTTGTTTCTCCACCGTGAAAACCATGGAAAATGCTCGCTGTAAATCTGCCAAAGGTTCTTGCATCAAAATCTAAGCTTCTTTCATAATCAAAGCTTTCATGTAACTCCATGAGTAATTGCATCAATTGTGTGTTCTCATTCCTCTCTGCAATTGCTTTGTTTAACCACATGTGCAGCCTCCAGAGGTGCATTTGGGATTAGGCGCAAGGTACGACAATTTGTTCCATATTTTATTAAGTCTGGTCACATAAGCAGTCAGTGATAGATCCCATTGAATTTGGTAGACCATAGGGCCATTGCTCCGCCCATATCTACCTTGAATCTCAAGCCAAAGTTCATGTGAGGAAGATACGTACATGAACGACTCAACGAAATCTCTGGAAATTGAATTCCAAATCCATGACGTGACCATTAAATCCACCCGTCTCCATTGTTCAAAGATCACCGAACCAGCTGTTGGTCTGGGGAAAGTCCCATCAATGAAACCGAGTTTCATCTTTGTCCCAAGCGCTACATAAACGGAGCGACTCCATGGTAGAAAGTGTGTTCCGTCTAACGGAGAAGAGGGTAGTGTCAAGCTCGAATTCTTAGAGGGATATATATATAGTGCATCTCTTTCCAATTGTTCTGCAGTAGCTTTGCTGCTCGGACTCACAATCGAATCCGCCATAATTCAGCAATTCTCTATGCGCCATTGAAGTAAAATTGGTTTTAGCACCCCGAGATCTTCACAAGGAAGGCTCTGATACCATGTTAAAGTCTGAT
>NW_011628247.1:6359-8374 GCF_000512975.1 Sesamum indicum
GTCTACAATATCAGTGTCGTCTTCTTCATGGTTTCATCATCTTCAGGCTAGTGTTTGTTGTTGTTGCTGCTGCTGCTCATGGAATCCATCATCTAAGAATATCATTTGATCTGAGGTTGGATCCAGACAAAAAGAGCAGAGTGGATAACTTACCAAGCTCTATAGCCGCCACAAACAGTTAAAGTCAATTAAGACATCTCTTAAACTATTGAAAGGGTTCAAATTTTAATAAGATTTGAGTATTGCAATTATTTACTTGGAATATGCTTTAGCTACAGGAATAACCATATGGGAAACAATCAATTCAATAATTCTGAGCAAGGTCATATTGATTGATGAACTATGTTGTAAGAGAAGGAACAAAGATACGAACTAGTCTTCCTTTGGTTATCACATCAAGCACATACCTCATTTGCCTGGAAAACAAATATGATATAAATGAATGTATTGAAGTCCAACTGTACCTTAGCTGAGCAATGGAAAAAAAATGCTCAGAGTCCACGTATTGATTAATTGTTTACCTGATAAACAGTAAGCCACATGTAAGCACAAGCATGAGTCAAGCATCAGCTACAACATATATAACTGATTAATTGTTCTTGAGCAAAAGCACCATTCTCCCTCTTCCATGCGAGTATCCAAAAATCGCGGTGAAGCTACAGAAACTACCATGTGATTCAAGGGTGAAAATTATAGAGACCACTATTAGCAGGAAGGAAATCAATATGGCTAAACACACCAAAGTCAAGTTCAAAACTACAACATTTTGTAATGGTCGCTGTCTACCAATTTCAAGAATTGGTTAGCATATCATAACCACCCAAGGCAGTTATCAGATTTTATCAATCCTCCACTCATTTTTCCTTACTATATCCCCTCTAGTAAATTAAATCAATCCAAGACCACTCTTGCTAACGAGATACAGTAAAACCTCTATAAATTAATACTCTATAAATTAATAAACTCTCTAAAATAATAAAATTTTTCGGTCCCGACTTGGGCCTTTGTAAAAAATCATCAAATTCAGTTGTCCTGCACCTGCAGCGTTTTCATGGCATCCGAAGTTCGTAGATATGTGTAAGAAGCACTTCGATTTGATGAAGGCCCTCGATTGATAATTCTGCTTCCAAGGAAGCAACGAATAATTTCTCCTCTTTCCACAAAATGCATGCGCGTAGCTGTGAGAGGATTTCCCATACATGTAAAGAAGAAACCAACATTGTGAAGACATGGTGTTAATGGTGGACGGGGTAATCTGGAACAAAGGGTCCATGTTATGCCTACCCGAGAAGGCCATGCCTCAGCATTCTTGATATTTGGAAGCAAATGGCGGATCAGCCTTAGACGATGCTCCTATAAACCCCTTGAAGCTCTATCAGACGTTGGCATGGCTGGTTTGCCTGTCAGTGTGCATGGGTGCCAGCATGGTGTGGCACTCGCTCGAGCTGGGTGTTGAACCAGTTTAAGGCAGACTGTTCATCGTATTAGACTATTCAAAATGAAAGTAAAACATATTCCATGGTGACACACACACACACACACATACCCCACCCCAAACACACACTCCACACGCATACACACACACCCCACACGCACGCACACACACACACCCCATGCACACACACACACATATGCGCACACACCCCACACACACACACACCCCACACGCACGCACACACCCCCACACACCCACATGCACAAACACACACCCCCACATGCACAAACACACACACACTCCCACATGCACACACACACACCCCACAGACACCCAAACACCACATAAAAAAAAAGATGGACAGACAAGGAAATAAAAAATTCGAAACAAGGAGGGGCATCATTAAGCAAAACTTCTCAAGTTTGTGGACGATAAAATTGAAAAAGAAATGCAGTAGCTGATCATAACATATAAAAATATATTCGTTGACATCATGATCTCAACAGAAACCTGCTACAATAGATCTTAATTTTCAGAGAGGTTGATCCAGAAACTAGATAATATTAATGAAAAAATCATT
>NW_011628247.1:17196-19434 GCF_000512975.1 Sesamum indicum
TTCTCAAGTTTGTGGACGATAAAATTGAAAAAGAAATGCAGTAGCTGATCATAACATATAAAAATATATTCGTTGACATCATGATCTCAACAGAAACCTGCTACAATAGATCTTAATTTTCAGAGAGGTTGATCCATAAACTAGATAATATTAATGAAAAAATCATTGCCCTAATACTATTACATATGTAAAACACACTGGGAAATGTTGCAACTTTCTTTGCTCCAATAATAACACTGGGTTCAATAGAGCAGTAATAGTTAAGCTCTTCTTGATGCCCACAGGCAGGCTTCTCCCAAAGCATCGAATAGCAACCAACAAGTAATGCAACTTTAAACTCAATAAAATTACAAAGCATTACTGCAATATTTCAACTAACAGGACCGATCACATGTCGGAATCACACATATCATACTCAGTAAGTATCAGAATTGTTACAACCAAAATAATAAAGCAATTACAATGATACATTACATCAAACTGAAAAACAACACAACAAATGCACTATGCATTGCCTACTAAGCTGAAGTGGTTTTCATCAAGAAGCTCATCAATCACCAGATTAAAGATTGACTATATTCTTAAAAATAAATAGGCAAATAACATTTCAACGTTGTTAATTTGCTAGGAATTTTATTTAAAATAAACGATTTAAAATAAATGAGCAATACTCATTTTAATGAATATTTTTATTACCAAGAAAATTTCTTATTCTTGTTTGATAAGATATTTTTTAATAAGGTTTTAAAAATTTTTATATAGTAAACTATAATATTAGTATAATATTAATTTATTTATTTACTAATACAAAATAAGGAGAAGGGTAATGTTGGAAAAATATTTGGTTTCAAGCAATCGAAACGATGTTTTGAAATATTACAATCGGATTTAAGAAATCAAAAGCAAATAAAGCCACGTTGGAACAAATAACAAAAAGCAATTAGAAATGCTATTTCTGACAAGAAATTTAAATTGAAAACTTACAACGAGAATCATCGCATGTGGGCTGAAAATTGCTAGCAGTGGGCCACAACCTAACACTCCACAGTTGATGCCCATAATGATGTGATTGTTCCAAAATTCTATCTTATTTTTTATTTTTTATGTTTCGTAACTGTTCAAAATATAGCATAAATCCTTTTATTTTTAAGAATTAAAATAAATAATATTCTTTTACTTGTTAAGAATTTAAAAAAAACAGTATAATTGTAAAAAATAGCAGCAGCGTTGTTGCCTACTTTTTAAACACCTCCAAAACCACCCCACTCTTGTAACTTTCTTTTTCTTTGCATTATTACAATAATTTCCCCTAAAAAAATACATTCTTTTTATTTACTCTCACACCTGTTTATATATATATAATTTTTCTCTAAAACTGTTTTGGCCATCATATCTAAGCTTTGTCTTGAAGATCTATTTACAACCAATAGCCCGTTTACCAGGCAAAAAAGGGGCAAGCTTCCAAGTGTTGTTGTGCTCTAAGGCCTGCAGCTCATTGTTCATGGCCTCCCTCTATTCCTCATGCTGGATGGCCTAAAGAAAGACTTGGGCTCCTGCAAAACAGATAACGAGGCTACAAACAACTTAAATGCAGGAGTGGTGGAGTGTAAAGAAGGAGGTACATGTGCAGAACATATAAAATCATTAAGCCAATGAGTACATTGAGTATTTCTGGTGGAACGACGAAGAGGAGGTGCAGGTGGTTGAGGAGCAAGAGGAGAAACAGAAGGGACACAAGAGTCAGAGGAACTGCGAGAAATGGGTGAAAAGTGCAGTAGGATCACAGACGGCATCATCAGTATAAGGGGGAACTAAAGGAAGAGGACAGAGACTAAGAGAAGAGAGAGAAACAGGGTAGAAAAAGGAAAGTAATGTTCATGGAAGTGAACATCTCTAGAGATGATAATACGGTTTTTATCCAAGTCATAGAGTTTATATGCTTTCTAGGTCATGGCATACCCTAACAGAATGCACTTGAGAGCCCTAGGATGAAACTTAGACTTGTGAGGATCTACATTACTGGCATAGCAAAGGCAACCAAAGGCACAAAGATGAGTGTGAGAGGGACTGTGATCTATTAATTGTTCAAAGAGAGTTTTCTAGTGGAGGAGCTTTGAAGGTATTCTATTGATTAAGTAGGTTGCTGTGAGAATGGAATTACCCCGGAACTGTAGGAGGGTTGGTATAGCAAGGCTCTAGTAATATTTAGAAGTTATTTATGTTTGCGTTCAATTCTCC
>NW_011628247.1:19757-23204 GCF_000512975.1 Sesamum indicum
TGCAACCGAAACACCACTTTCATTTTTGAATAAAGCTACAGAAGGATCATATGGTGTTTTAGCAATTCTACTGTTTTGATAACCAAATTTCTCAATTATCTTCTCAACATAATGAGACTGAGAAATGGCTATTCCATCAGTTGACCGAGTCAACTTGATGCCAAGAATCACATTAGCCTCACCCATATCCTTCATTTCAAACTTATTTTTAAAAAATGACTTGGTTTCGATAATAATATCTAGACATGACCCTATTAATAGAATATCATCCACATACAGACATAGAATTATCAGTTTATCTCCTTTAACCTTGCAGTATATGCATTTATCATTCTCATTTACAGTGAAGCCGAACGCAAGAATAGTTTTATCAAACTTTTCATGCCACTGTTTGGGTGCTTGTTTAAGTCCATATAGAGACTTAACAAGTTTACAAACTTTATGCTCGTTACCATGAGCTACAAACCCCTCAGGCTGTTCCATGTAAATCTCTTCCTCGAGTTCACCATACAAGAAGGTTGTTTTCACATCCATATGATGAATTGGGAGATTATACCCTGAAGCAATTGCTATAAGCACCCAGATTGTAGTCAATCGAGCTACCGGAGAATAGGTATCGAAATAGTCTATCCCCTCCTTATGACTTTTATATTTATGGCAAATTGGTTATTGATCATGGAGAAGAAATACTTGAGAGTGGAAGCAACTTATGATTTGTGTCTCAAGAGGTAAGTCTAGTCCACAAGGCTGTAATCATCTAGAATTGTGAGGACATAGTTGCACTTTGAAATTGTATAGGTTGTATAATGGCCCCAAACTGCTAAAAGTTTAAGACATCAACAAGGTGTATTAACTTTAACACAAGCTTTTAAATCATTGAGAATAGAGGAGCAACATAGGATCAATGTTAAACAAGAAGAGATGAAGGCCAAAGTTATTATCGTGGAGGATAAAAGAAATTATAATAAAAAGAACTTGAAGCAAAATAGTATAAGTTTAAGAACAATAAAAAAGGTTGGAGGAACAATTATCGCCATAATAATACTCAACCTAAAATTTAAAATCATAGGAATGATAAAGGCAAATAAAAGGAAGAAAGGATGTGCTTTGTATGTGGAAGGACTAAAAATCACGGTGATGCCACAGAAACTACCATGTGATTCAAGAGTGAAAATTATAGAGACCGCTATTAGCAAAAAGGAAATCAAAATGGCTAAACATACCAAAGTCAGGGTTCAAAACTACAACATTTTGTAATGGTCGTTGTCAACCAATTCAAGAATTGGTTAGCATATCATAACCACCCAAGGCAGTTATCAGATTTTATCAACCCTCCACTCATTTTTCCTTACTATATCCCCTCTAGTAAATTAAATCAATCCAAGACCACTTTTGCTAACGAGATATATTGAAAGAAAAAAAGAAGTGGGTAATGCACTCTCTCCAGTCTTGTTATTGCTCTTATTTCAATAAATACTATTTCATATCAGGTAAACAAAAATGAGAATACACATCTATGCAAGCACACAAAAATGTTACAAATGACAAAAATAGACCACAAAGACACACAATACCCATAATGAGCAAAAAATATTACGAAATTATGGTGACATCCTGCACGAGAAAAAAGGTTGTGTAGATAAAAATGAAGACTTAAAAATTGAATGAGATGACAAATGTAACAAAACGCAGATGGCATTCGTTGGCGCTAAAGAGAAAAGCAACACCTCATTTCTTCTATGTTCAGAATGAAAGTAAACATGTTCTATCGTGACACACACACACAAACCCCACCCCAAACACACACACCCACCCACACACTCCACACGCATACACACACACACACCCCACACACATTCGCACACACACACACACACCCCACACGCACACACACACACACATCCCACGCATACACACACACACCCCACACGCACGCACACATCCCCACACACGCACACACACTCACACACACCCCCACATGCACAAACACACACACACTCCCACATGCACAAACACACACCCCACAGACACCCAAACACCACATAAAAAAAAAAGATGGACAGACAAGGAAATAAAAAATTCAAAACAAGGAGGGGCATCATTAAGCAAAACTTCTCAAGTTTGTGGCCGATAAAATTGAAAAAGAAATGCATTAGCTGATTAGAACATATAAAAATATATTCGTTGACATCATGATCTCAACAGAAACCTGCTACAATAGATCAAATATTGCAACTTTCTTTGTTCCAATAATAACACTGGGTTCAATAGAGCAGTAATAGTTAAGCTCTTCTTCATGCCCACGGGCAGGCTTCTCCGAAAGCATCGAATAGCAACGAACAAGTAATGTAACTTTAAACTCAATAAAATTACAAAGCATTACTACAATATGTCAACTAACAGGACCGATCACATGTCGGAATCACACATATCATACTCAGTAAGTATCAGAATTGTTACAACCAAAATAATAAAGCAATTACAATGATACATTACATCAAACTGAAAAACAGCAAACGCACCAAACTATGCATTCTCTACTAAGCTAAAGTGGTTTTCATCAAGAAGCTCATTAATCACCAGATTAAAGATTGAATAGCTCACACTGTGCAGCAGTTTAGAGGAACCCTAAAAGCACATGACATATCACCCACTGTAGAAGCTAGTCCTTTTCATGAGCAAAAACACCATTCTCCCTCTTCCATGCGACTACCCAAAAATCATGGTGATACCACAGAAACTACCATGTGATTCAAGGGTAAAATTATAGAGACCGTTTTTAGCAAGAAGGAAATCAAAATGACTAAACATACCAAAGTCAGGGTTCAAAACTACAACATTTTGTAATGGTCGTTGTCAACCAATTCAGGAATTGGTTAAGATATCATAACCACCTAAGGCAGTTATGAGATTTTATCAATCCTCCACTCAGTTTTCCTTACTATATCCCCCCTCTAGTAAATTAAACCAATCCAAGACCACTCTTGCTAACGAGATATATTGAAAGGAAAAAAGAAGAGGGCAATGCACTCTCTCCTATCCTGTTATTGCTCTTATTTCAATAAATAATATTTCATATCAGGTAAACAAAAATGAGAATACACATCTATGCAAGCACACAAAAATATTACAAATGACATAAATAGACCACAAAGACACACAATACCCGTAATGAGCATAAAATATTGCGAAACTTTGGTGACATCCTGCATGAGAAAAAAGGTTGTATAGATAAAAATGAAGACTTAGAAATTGAAGGAGAATGGCAAATGTAACAAGATGCAGATGGCATTCGTTGGCGTTGAAGACAAAAGCAACACCTCACTTCTTCTATGTTCAGAATGAAAGTGAAACATGTTCTATCGTGACACACACACACACACACCCCACCCCAAACACCCACACACACCCACACACTCCACACGCATACACACACACACACACTAC
>NW_011628247.1:23233-26768 GCF_000512975.1 Sesamum indicum
CCCCACACACGCACACACACTCACACACACCCCCACATGCACAAACACACACACACTCCCACACGCACGCACACACCCCACAGACACCCAAACACCACACAAAAAAAATAGACGGACAGATAAGGAAATGGAATATTCGAAACAAGGAGGGGGCATCATTAAGCAAAACTTCTCAAGTTTGTGGCCGATAAAATTGAAAAAGAAATGCAGTAGCTGATTAGAACATATACAAATATATTCGTTGACATCATGATCTCAACAGAAACCTGCTATAATAGATCTTAATTTTCAGAGAGGTTGATCCAGAAACTAGATAATATTAATGGCAAAATCATTGCCCTAATACTATTACATATGTAAAACACACTGGGAAATATTGCAACTTTCTTTGCTTCAATAATAACACTGGGTTCAAAAGAGCAGTAATAGTTAAGCTCTTCTTGATGCCCACAAGTAGGCTTCTCCCAAAGCATCAAGTAGCGACCAACAAGTAAAACAACTTTAAACTCAATAAAATTACAAAGCATTACTACAATATTTCAACTAACAAGACCGATTGCATGTCAGAATCAAACATAGCATACTCAGTAAGTATCAGAATTGTTACAACCAAAATAATAAAGCAATTACAATGATACATTATATCAAACTGAAAAACAGCAAATGCACCAAACTAATGCATTGTCTACTAAGCTAAAGTGGTTTTCATCAAGAAGCTCATCAATCACTAGATTAAAGATTGAATAGCGCACACTGAGCAACAGTTTTGAGAAACCCTAAAAGCACATGACATATCACCTACTGTAGAAGCTAGTCCTCTTCATGGCGATGTTTCCTACTCTTTTTCTTAGACCGCTTCTCGCCCCTAACCTAAAGATTGAATAGCGCACACTGAGCAACAGTTTCGAGAAACCCTAAAAGCACATGACATATCACCCACTGCAGAAGCTAGTCCTCTTCATGGCGATGTTTCCTACTCTTTTTCTTAGACCACTTCTCGCCCCTAACCACTCGTGAATCATTTGAAGCACTGACATCGGAATTAGAGTTTGAATACGCCTTCCTGTTCCTCCTTTTATGCCGCAGATCAGCAGAATCATCATCTGAATGATGGTGACTCCTCCCCCTCCTCTTCTCCTCTTCCTCTTTCTTCGCCTGCGCTTCAGTTCCTGCAATTTACCTAATTCAAAAAAGTGCCTTCAATTCCTTAAAAGAAAATAAAAAAAAATAGAAAAGTACCTTCAAGGTAATCCAACTACCCATACTGCTCAAAAGCAATATGAGATCAGAAAGTAAACAAAAATCCAAAATGCTATGAATACATAGGATGGTTAACAGAAAGCAATTAGCACTAGGTTAGCTTTGTATTTACTAAGGCATTTCAGCAAAAGCCCAAGCGACAAGAAACATAAATCACACAAGACACTTCAACGTTTAACAAAGTTAGCATAAAAACTTGTAATGAATTTTGATTACTTCATGAAACTTACCTCCCTTCCAAAAATTTAAAGCTAGTGTCTCCTTCCAGTAAATGAATCATTCACTTTCTGAAGAAGAGCCACGGGAACTGTTGTCCCATTTATCGAGCAACACCACAAATTTAACAACTTATAGGCCTAATATCCTGATTTCTGCAATACCAAAACTGCATTACTAGGAAACTGCTACCACTCAAATATGTATGAAACTGCCAATAAGTACCTGAAGGCAGGAAAATAGCAAAAACTTGGGGAGGTGAATGATTAGTTCTTTACCTGATAAACAGTAAGCCACATGTAAGCACAAGCATGAGTCAAGCATCAGCTACAACATATATAACTAATTAATTGTTCTTAAGCAAAAGCACCATTCTCCCTCTTCTATGCGAGTACCCAAAAATCACGGTGATGCCACAGAAACTACCATGTGATTCAAAGGGTGAAAATTATAGAGACCGCTATTAGCAGGAAGAAAATCAAAATGGCCAAACACACCAAAGTCAGGGTTCAAAACTACAACATTTTGTAATGGTCATTGTCAACCAATTCAAGAATTGGTTAGCATATCATAACTACCCAAGGCAGTTATCAGCTTTTATCAATCCTCCACTCATTTTTCCTTACTATATCCCCTCTAGTAAATTAAATCAATCCAAGACCACTCTTGCTAACGAGATATATTGAAAGGAAAAAAGAAGAGGGCAATACACTCTCTCCTATCCTGTTATTGCTCTTATTTCAATAAATACTCTTTAATATCAAGTAAACAAAAATGAGGATACACACAATACCCATACTGAGTATAAAATATTGCAAAACTATGGTGATATCCTGCACGAGAAAAAAGGTTGTGTAGATAAAAATGAAGACTTAGAAATTGAAGGAGGATGGCAAATGTAACAAGACGCAGATGACATTCGTTGGCGCTGAAGATAAAAGCAACACCTCACTTCTTCTATGTTCAAAATGAAAGTAAAACATGTCCTATCGTGACACACACACTCACACACCCCACCCCAAACACACACACACTCCACACGCATACACACACACACACACACACACACCCAACACGCACGCACACACCCCCCCCACACATGCGCACACACACACACCCCACACCGCACACGTGCATGCACACACACACACACACCACACCCACACGCCACAAAAAAAAAAAGACGGACAGACAAGGCAATGGAAAATTCGAAACAAGAAGGGGGCATCATTAAGCAAAACTTCTCTCCCTCGATCGCTACGCTAGGCCTGCTACACTCTTTGATTTCCCATCCATGTAAAGAAGAAACCAATATTGTGAAAACAGGGTGTTAATGGTAGATGGGGTAATCTGGAAGAAAGGGGACATGTTATACTACCTGAGAAGGCCATGCCTCAGCATTCTTGATATTTGGAAGCAAATGGCGGATCAGTCTTAGACGATGCTCCTGTAAGCCCCTTGAAGCTCTATCAGACGTTGGCATGGCAAGTTTGCCTGTCAGTGTGCATGGGTGCCAGCATGGTGTGGCACTCGAGCTGGTTAAGTTTTGAACCAATTTAAGGCAGACGGTTCATCGTATTAGAGTGACGATTAGCCATGCAGAGGTGTGAGCAACAATACGTTGGTGTCGTAGCCTTGTTCTACAGTGGTGAATGATTGTGGGTATGTGTGGATAGGGGCTTTGCATGGAAGGTTGCGGGGGTTGGCTAAATGGTACCCGAGTTTAGTGAAGATAGCACTTGAGTTGCAACAAAGAAAGGTGCCGCCAACACAGGCCGCATGCATTTGAAGTAAGACCGGATGTCATGCACTCATGTAGGACACGATGTTCAAAAGGCAGAAAGTTGCACGCGCAGGCAACATCCAATGTTTAGACGACATCAAGTTGTGCGACAGGCAGCACCCTATGTGCGGCAGACTAGCAGACAATGTGCGTCGCGAAAGAACGGGAATATATGCGCTCAGGCTGATTGATGATAGCAGTTATATGTGGCACTTTTATGGTTGTTGTCTTCCCTATCGCATGTGCCATTATCCCTCATGACAACCGTCGATAGAT
>NW_011628248.1:0-1326 GCF_000512975.1 Sesamum indicum
CTCGTTTTCAGTCTTTTCTTAGGGTAAATTACAACCATCCCTCAAATTTGGCATAATTATAAATACTTTTTTGCCCTTTAAAAAATTATTAATATCCCCCTGATTTTAACGTTTATCTAAGAATTAGCCCAATTTGTTGGGTTTTCATCTATTTTTTATAGTGAACTGATCGAAATAATCTTGCAGATTAAGAATAATAATTTTATTTTTTTTATTTTTTTTTATTTTTTTATGGACTAAGTGGATAATTTATAATTTTTTTAAAAATTTTCATCCACCCAGCTTGATTTTTTTTTATAATTTTTATTTTTTCTAAAAACAATAAAAAGATTACATTAAAAGCAAAGTTAACAATATCGTAACTTCATCAAATATTAGGGGGGTATTTGTAGATTTTCAAATGATAAGGAGTTTCTATATGTTTTAGTATTTTGCACATTAAATCATCACCAAATTGTTTTATAATTAATTTTTTAATAAGTGAAGAATTTATTTAAAAGTGGAGTTAAATTAATACATATATATACTTGATACAAAATAAATATAATATAACCAACAATTCATATATACTTCTTAAAAGAAATTGGCAAATTTATATATGCTTAACCAAAAGTGTAACATTTTTAGAAAAAATATGAATTAATATATTTTATCATATTTTTTAAAGAAAATATGTTATCAACATATATTTAATTATTTATTTTTATATAAAAGAATAAATAGTTAATAACTTAATTTTATCATCAAATCAGTAAAATCTTTTCATGAAATTTTTTTTGTGTATTTATTGTACTCATTTATTAGTTAATTTGGAGTTTATAGAAAAAAATAAAACTAAAACTATTTAACTCACTAATTATTTATTTTTTTATAAATAAAAGATAGTTTTTTCAATTAAGAAAGTTTAATTAATCTTACAATGCAAAATTACTAAAAAAAAAATTCTTTGAACTATATATATATAATATAAGGGCAATATTGTCTAAAAATTTAATTGTATGGGGTAAGTGTTACATTTATTAGTTTAGAGGGTAATTGCTGCATGACAAATAATTTAAAAAAACAAAGTGTATTTTTACCATAATTATAGCAAATTTAGAGAAGATTGTTGTCAATTTACCCATTTTCTTTAAGTTAATACTGTGGAATAAAGTGACCGTACAAATGTATTTCTTATCTAAAGTCTTCATAATTATCTTTATATTTTCTCTTTTAAGAAAGAAAAAATCCACATTTTGTAGGAATAGAACTCATTTTTCAACAACAATATTTATATATATAATGTAGAATTAAAAATGAATGTATGATTAGAAGGAGAGGTTTTAC
>NW_011628248.1:1469-6229 GCF_000512975.1 Sesamum indicum
TATGATTTTTAGAATGAAGCAATTTATCGCCCTATATAAAGAGGTAAATGGCTTCATTTTAAAAAGTATAGGGAGATAAATTGCTATATTTTTTTCATAGGGAGGTAATATGCTCATTTTCAGTATCACATAGATGTAAATTACTATTAACCCGAGAAAGACATGATAGCAAAATTCTAATTTACTTTCGCTGGTTAAAACTAATTCTACCATAAGTATAATATATATAGATATAGATATGGTGTTTTGATGTATAACTTAAAAAATTTAATAAGTTATATGATTAAGTACATTATACTAATTTATATTACAAAATTAATTTATTAGGTTTGACTTAATTGATTGGATCAATTAATTAGTGTTTGGGCTTAGATGTTTTTTTTTTTTCATCCTCAAGCCACTTTTCTAGCATGTTTATACGTTTATTATTATACTTTTGACAAACACCAAAAACTCAAAAATTTCAAAGAGAACACCCATTTGAACTGTTAAATAATTTTTTTTATTTCATACTTCCGCCGAGTTCTCGAGCCATATCGATTTTTTCAATACAAGCTAGGGGGCCAAAGCTCTAGCTATAGTTCACTAACAAGGATCCTATCAAGCTGTTTTGATAGACCATGCGAGCCCTCCCTATGATTATCTAAGAGAACCAAGCTGCACGCATAGGGCGCGTTGTGAGACCAGCTTCAAGAAGACATTCAGTGAATTCACCCATTGCCTGCTCATGATCCGCAGAGTATCCGTGGATTTCACTTTGGTCGAGGGTGGTGTTAAAGTCCCCCAAATGCCATCTCTGATATTTGAGTAAAGGCCCTGCCATAATCCCCTTCTTGGAACAAGCTCATAGTTTCCGTACACAACTTTTAATGAATAAATTGTCGATCTACTTCCAAAACCTCAACATCAAGCTCAGAATCATCCCATACCAACCATATACGATGCCCTAGAGTGGGATATTCCGCAAACCAAGAAAAATAAGGAGTGATAGTACCTTGAATACGCTGGGCATTACCTTGAGCAACTTGCATTCAACTAAACCGCAGAATCCAATTTTGCTTCCTGAATTAGAGCTTTCACAGCTTGTCGGTGATCACTATGGTAAGGGAATTTCACCCCTATCAGTAGTAGGCCACAAAATTACAAGGTGCTTAGGAAGTGTCGAGTGAATGCTTATCATGACACAAACCCGAGCAAAGTCTAAACGGCTACATTGCCTAGTGATGGCATCTTGATACAACGGCTTTCCAATACCACTTGCTACCAAACTTAACCCTTCATACGTCCAACATTCAACGGACAGATGTTTCAATTATGGGCATGTTTACGCATTACCATTCCCGACGCCCATTTCTGCAACACTATAGGTTGTCCTTGAAAGAGTCATGACCCATCATCTGTAACCTCTTCCATGGTCACAGACGTTTTAAACATAATAAAGAAAAAACCCTCTGCGGTAGCTATGACCTCTTTAACAGCAGGACAAGTAGCATGAGCAAAGTGTGAGAATAAAGGCTTCTTCCCCATGAAGTAGCCCACTTCCATATTGATCCATCTCTGTGCAGCTTCCTCAACTAGTGCATGTGTTGGCCGGACAATAACCTCTCCTTTTTGAACATAATGCAGCGTACGACGTGTTGAATTAGAAAAACCTTTCAGCAATTAAATTTGCCGCAGCCCTCTACTTTTGGAATAATTTATTATTTTTCTCTTTAAAATAATATATTATTTATAGTATAATAATAATAATTTATTTTAATTATAAAATTTTTTTTTCCTTCATGGTTCATATAATAATTTCGTTTGTTTCATTAACTAATGATTATTTTTCTATTTAAATATTTACCTTTATCTACAATAATCTGTTCATATTTTTTTTTTCTGATTTCGTAATTTATTTCTGTCACATAATTATGATTTTTCTACTTGATCACTCAACATATTTTTATCTAATAGCAGTTCATCAATTAGAAAAAATTAACTAAATCTTGCATTTATTGCCCTCTTTTTCAGGTATGAATAGTCCTTTATATTTTGGGAAAATTGTATTAAACCTACCAGTGTTTTTAAAATTTAGCTAAAAATCCTTTATGTTAAAAGAATAGGCAAATAATTTCCTGTGTTTTCTAAATTGTTGCATACCTTCCTATTCCGTTAGATAAACCCTAATGGTGTTAAATTTTTGCTAAATTGACCATTATACCCTTCTTATAATAATCATTGATATTTGAATGTAAAAAATAAACGGTCCAGATCTTAAGTAATTTAAATATATTTTTTTATATATATTTATATATACATTATATATATCGTATATATATTATATATACTATTTTTTTCAAATCTTCTCTTTATGATTCCATCGTCGTCTGAAAGAATTTCCGACCATGGCTTATACCATTGGAATCATCTCCTCAAGGTAAACATATTCATACCATCAATTTGAACTTTTATTGACCGGAGAGACTGGATTTCGAGCACGACCGTCAAAGTTTCTTAGCTTCGATTCATCGTCGTCCAGATGAATTCCAACTTGGACCACCACCACTGGACTCTCCTCGACATGAAGATTCGAACGAGACAAAACCTTGCTCAATTTTATCAAGTTTTTGCTGAGATCCAAAACTTTTAGATTTATTTCTGTCGTGATGCTTGTTGCATCGATTCGCCGCCGTTTGGATGAATCACGGCCTGAGACTACCACCATTCGACTCCTCTCATCGGCGTTGGAGAAGACGACGGAGAAGAATTGATAAATAAAAATTAATTAAAATTATTTAATTTAACAAAATTTAAAAATAATAAAAAATATTAAATGTTTAATTTAAATATATATTAATAATTTAAATATAATATTTTATATAAGTTAAAAAAATTGATATAATTTTTAAGTATTTTTACTAAACAAATATTAAAATATATTTAAATTAAATAATAATTTAGTAAAGTATTTGATTTAATTAAATTTAAAAATAATAAAAAATAGTAAATGTTTAATTTCAATATATATTAATAGTTCTAATATAATATTTTATATAAGTTAAAAAATGATATAAATTTTAGGTATTTTTATATTTATTTAGTATGTTTTATAAATAAATATTAAAATATATTTAAATTAAATAATAGTTTAATTTAATTAATAATACAACATTTTATAAAAGTTAAAAAATCTGATATAATTTTAGGATTGTTATATTGATTTAGTATATTTTATAAATAAATATGAAAATATATTAAATTAAATAATAATTTAATTTAATTAATAATATATAATATTATAAATGATTTTTATTTATATTCAAACAAAATGCACAAATTAGAAATTTGCTCATAAAATTCTATTTTTATATAGTATGTTTGTGAGAGGGTGTTAAGTCGTATATGTAGTGAAAGGAGAAGGGTATTTTTGACAATTGTACTGCCAGAAAAGCTGAAATAGGGTTAAAAAACAGCCCCTACTCTCATTTCCACCACGTGTATAGCACCTTCCGTCAGTTTTGGACGGAGGGGGTCTTTTTTGCAGGGTTTCAAAATTCACAAGGTCTTTTATGCCTATTTATTTAATACAAGTAACTTTTATACAATTTTAGCATAACACAAGGGGGTATTGTGCAATTTTTCCTAATATTTTGGCTAAATACTTTACGTGTTTTTCAAGTTTTTTCATTAAATTTTATGTTTATTTATTTAAAAATCTTATTGAATGATATGTATAGCCTAAAATTTGTTGTGATATTTTTTCCACCAAATTTTAGAATTTAATGAAGGAGTCAAGTATTTGTGAACCAATTGTTGTGGTAATGTGATTGGAAGAAGTCTATAAAATCAAGTGCTTGAAACCGGTGGCAAGGCTGCCAAACCAAGATATGAAGTTTATGAAAGTTTAGTTTTATTTTGAAAGCATGTTGAGTCTGGTTAAAAGCATTTGATATGATTATTGGGTGTTTATCATAAAAGGTTAAAATGGTGATCACTAATTGAGCTTAAGGACCAAAATCGCTATTATAGTAAAACCTCTATAAATTAATAACCTTGGGACCATGAGATTTTATTAATTTAGAAAGATATTAATATATCGATAAATTAATATTTTATTAATTAAAAGAGAGAATTTTTAAATTCAGCAAATTTAGTACATATGTATTGAAAATAAATGAATTCATATATGTTTCATTGATTATATTCAATCATGAACCAATTCTTTGTAACTAATTAAATATATTCATGTATAATATCAATTTATTGTATACAATTAGCTATTATATTCATGGACGCATGTATCAATTCATTGAAATTACTTAAATATACAATTGAAATCGCCCATAGTGAGCCATGGCATGCTTATCGTCTGTCCCAGATCTGTAAGCTTCTCCCACATACTTCGTCTATTGACAACATAATATAGGTCATATGTAAACGAGATATAGAAGGAGAATTGAGAAGACTTATTCGTGGCACGGCAGTTGATCACTTGCGGCGAGATATCCTCCGGTTGAAGGTCAATGACTGCCAGGTTTCAAACCACAAAGATGCATCCACCGGCAGTAGTGTCAAAGTTGTTGGCTTGGCACCATCCCGGAAATGAGCGGCTAAGAAAAGTCGGAATCTTTGATGCTGCAAACTTTGTCTCCAAAATGCCCAAGAGGCAAAACTAGTTATGCTTGATGAGGTGGGCTACCCCATTGTGTTTGAGAGGCCGATTGAAGCCCCTCACGTTCTAGAAACCGATCTTCATGGGGATCGGGGGGGGGGGGGGA
>NW_011628248.1:6239-20882 GCF_000512975.1 Sesamum indicum
GGGGGGGGGGGGGGGGGGGGGGGGGAGACTCCCCTCCTGCTTGCTTCTTCGGTTTACTGAACACCACTGCAGTCTCATCGGTCTTTATCCCCGGCATTTCATGTTGAGTGGTTGTTGGGGAATCAGTTGATGAGCTATCTGAGTTTGTCGGTAAGGGGACCTCCCTATCTTGAACTTTGAGCGGATGCAGTGGTTCGTGCTCACCCGTCCCTTATCCACCTTGCTGGCCGGTGGTGATATTGGTTGGTATCCCTCCACTGCCGGCTTGGCTGCTGTATCTATAGTTTTGCCCTTGTTCCTCCTATGGACCATAGTCCACTCAGTGGTCTATGATTTCTTTGCTTCTGCCTGCTTGGCAGGTGCAGTAGCAGGGGCAGCTGTAGTAGCCACGGCCGGTAGATGTGCGCCTTGGCATGTCTCTTGCAGGTGGCCGAATCTGTGGCCGAATCTGTGGCAATCAGGTGGTGAACTTGTATACGACCGGTTGCTTTCCGGTTATGCCGTTTGGCATAACAAACTCCACTTGGTCGACGAGCTTTTTGGACGCATCAACCTCTACCAGTATTCTGACATATGATACCCATTCTATTTTCATCGTAAGGGAATCCATGGCAATGGGACTGCCAATCCTAGAACCAATCTTGCAAAGCGCATTAGAATGCCAGTTAAAGCAAGTTTGTTTTCTTTTTATAGTAACTTGTAGTTATTATTACGCTTAGCAAATTCACAACAGAAATCTTTGGGTCTAAACCAACGTTTGGGACAAATTTCGTCGAATTCTGAAAACGTTCAAAATTTAGCTGTTCTGCACGGTTTTATTAAAACTAGTTTGTTTCCCTTTTATAGAAACTTGTAGTTATTATTACGCATAGCAAATTTACCACACAAATTCTTGGGTCTAGACCTACATTTTGGTAAAGTTTCATCGAATTTTGAGAACGTTCAAAAGTTAGCTGTTTAGCACTATTTTATTAAAGCATGTTTATTTCCCTTTTATACTAACTTGTAGTTATTATTACTCTTAGCAAATATACAACACAAATACTTAGGTCTAGATCTACGCTTCGTTCATGGTTCGTCGAATTCTGAGAAGGGTTCAAAATGTAACTGTTTTGCACGGTTTTATTAAAGCAAGATTGTTTCCCTTTTATATAAACTTGTAGTTATTATTACGCTTAGCAAATTTACCACACAAATTCTTGGGTCGAGATCTACGTTTGGCTCAAGTTTCGTCGAATTCTGAGAATGCTCAAAATTTAGCTGTTTTGCACTGCTTTATTAAAGCAAGTTTATTTCTCTTTTATACTAACTTATAGTTGTTATTAAACTTAGCAAATTTACATAACAAATGCTTGGGTCTAGACCTACGTTTGTGTTAAGTTTAGTCGAATTCCGAGAATGTTCAAACTTTAGCTGTTTTGCACGGTTTTATTAAAGCAAGTCTGTTTCCCTTTTATACGGACTTGTAGGTATTATTATGATTAGCAAATTTACCACACAAATTCGTGGTCTAGGTATACGGTTGGGTCAAGTTTCGTCGAATTCTAGGAACGCTCAAAATTTAGCTGTTTTGCACTGGTTTATTAAAACAAGTTTGTTTGCCTTTTATACTAATTTGTAGTTATTATTACGCTTAGCAAATTTACCAAACAAATGGTTGGGTCTAGACAAACGTTTGGGTCAAGTTTCGTTGAATTCTGAGAACGTTCAAAATTTAGCTGTTTTGCACGATTTTATTAAAGCATGTTTGTTTTCATTTTATACTAACTTGTATTTATTATTACGCTTAACAAATTTACAATATAAATTCTTGGGTCTAGACCAACGTTCGGGACAAGATTCGTCGAATTGTTAGAACGTTCAAAATTTAGCTGTTTTGCACGGTTTTATTAAAGCAAGTTTGTTTCCCTTTTATACTAACTTGTAGTTATTATTACGCCTTGCAAATTTACCACACAAATTCTTGGGTCTAGACCTACGTTTTGGTCAAGTTTCATCGAATTCTGATAACGTTCAAAAGTTAGCTGTTTTGCACTGTTTTATTAAAGCATGTTTATTTCCTTTTTATACTAAGTTGTAGTTATTATTACGCTTAGGAAATATACAACACAAATGCTTGGGTATAGACCAACGTTTGGGACAAGTTTTGTCGAATTTTGAAAACGTTCAAAATTTGGCTGTTTTGCACAGTTTTATTAAAGCAAGTTTCTTTCCCTTTTATACTAACTTGTAGTTATTATTACGCTTAGCAAATTTACCACACAAATGGTTGGGTCTAGACCAACGTTTGCGACAAGTTTCGTCGAATTCTGAGAACGTTCAAAATTTAGCTGTTTTGCACGGTTTTATTAAAGCAAGTTTGTTTCTCTTTTATACAAACTTGTAGTTATTATTGCGCTTAGCAAATTTACAACACAAATTAACGTTCAAAATTTAGCTGTTTTGCACGATTTTATTAAAGCAAGTTTGTTTCTCTTTTATACAAACTTGTAGTTATTATTGCGCTTAGCAAATTTACAACACAAATTAACGTTCAAAATTTAGCTGTTTTGCACGATTTTATTAAAGCAAGTTTGTTTCTCTTTTATACAAACTTGTAGTTATTATTGCGCTTAGCAAATTTACAACACAAATTAACGTTCAAAATTTAGCTGTTTTGCACGATTTTATTAAAGCAAGTTTGTTTCTCCTTGAAGACTTATCTTACGGATAATCCTAGATTTGATTGGTGTTCAAGAGTCTTTAGACAACATCAGTCAGTGTTGCTTTCATCATTTTGTCCTTAATTAGACATCGATTAAACTAATCGTGGTCGTGCTTATCGTTACAATGTATAATTATTAGTGATAAAAATTAAAATTATCATTAAATATAGTCAGTGACATATTTGTAGTTATAACATTTACTTATATAAATTGGTATATACATATATTACAAATAGGAAAAAAAAATAATAAATAAAGTGGAGAAGACAATATTATTTTTTAACTGTATGTTTTTATTTTGTAAGAATAATATTTTTATTTATAAAGTACCTATTAAGTTTTAGTTTATATAAATTTATTTTATTAAATTAATTTTTTAATAAGTGAAGAATTTATTTAAAAGTGGAGTTAAATTAATACATATATATATAGTAGATACAAAATAAATATAATATAACCAACAACTCATATATACTTCTTAAAAGAAATTGACAAATATATATGTGCTTAATCAAAAGTTTAACATTTCTAGAAAATAATGAATAAATGTATTTTATCATATCTTTTAAAGAAAATATGTCAAAAAACCTATATTTAATTATTTATTTTATATAAAAGAATAAATAGTTAACTTAATTTTATCCCCAAATCAATAAAATCTTTTCATGAAAGTTTTTTTGTGTATTTATTGTACTTATTTATTAGTTAACTTCGAGTTTATAAAAAAAATAAAATTAAAACTATTTAACTCACTAAATATATTTTATTTTTTTATAAATAAAAGATAGTTTTTTCAAGTAAGAAAGTTTAATTAATCTTACAATGCAAACCTACTAAAAAAAAATTCTTTGAACTGAATATATATCTAAAATTTTAATTGTATAGATAAGTGTTACGTTTATTAGTTTGCGGAGGTGGATGTTGATAGTACATCCTCTTTAACAGCAGGACAAGTAGCATGAGCAAACGAATTAAAGGCTTCTTCCCCATGAAGTAGCCACTTCCATATTGATCCATCTCAAATGCAGCTTCCTCGATTACGCGTGTTGCAAAGTTCATAGAATTCTGAAAATTGGAACTGTTTTCGCACTTCATCCATCGGTGCCCCTACATCAGCAACCTGCAACTCGGCAGCCTCCTCTCCTGCCAGCAACTCGCTAGGGTTTGCATGGTCTTCCATTATGGGGAAATACATAAGGGCAGGGGCTAAATATCACTTTTGGTCTTTCATTATGTCACTTAATTAGTTTGGGATTTTGTCCCTCAAATTTAATACTCATCACATTTTGAAAGAATATGTGGATCTGAGAAATTGAACCTCAATCACTACTGTGAAAGTGCTCACAATTTAATTATAACCATTCCCAACAAGTAAAAACCATCTCACCATTTACCACATATACCAAACTTTATTAAATATATTAATAATTTTAAATTAAAATAAGTATTTTAAAAAGAGAAATATTAATTATTATAAACATAGATCGATTTGGAATCATTTAATATTTTTCTCTTTAAAATAATATATTATTTATCATATAATAATAATAATTTATTTTAATTACAAAATTTTGGTGATGCATTTTTTTTTCTTTATTAAACCACCCAGGAGTTGGGGACCTTTTCGGAGTCCCCAACCCTTCTTTATTAAGATCAGAAAGTGAGACAATTTACAATAGGGAGTACTGAATCCTTATAAGATAAAAATTTATCTCTTTATATAATAATATCGTAATACCCTCTTACGGTATTGATTGGGTTTCAAAGAGAGGAACTAAGTGTGATATCTCTTAAACTTGAGAGATTAAATTTAAATAAGTGGCATAATAAAAAATTATATTAATTTATCCTATATATCTATCTATAATAACTTTAAGTAATAAATTTATATTAATACTCGAAATATATTCAATATGTATGCAAAATCTAAATTTTTATTATACTTCTTGTCTGATTAAATATAAATAAATAAATATTACAAAGATTGCGTTTAGATTAATAGATAAATGATTTTAAATTTATAATAACTAATTAATTGAATTTTGAGTTTATTTGTTTATGGGACTCTTTTTCATCTAATCTCATTTAGATTTAATAAAACAAAAACAGAGCATTATGCAATTTATTTTTTAAATATAGATATACTTAAATTAATTCAATTTGTATATTATTTGACGATTTTATTAACTATAATATTTGTTCTTTTATTGTAAAATTTGATTTTTGCCACTCTCACGCCCGACTTTGTGACTTAGAGCAGACGTTTTGCTGGCCTCTTTCAATTCTATTTTGCCAAATAAATAATCATTTCTATAAGAAAATAATTTAAATTTGGATAAATTTACAACCGTTTATCTTTATTCGAAGTATTCGTCATTTTTGTTTTGACAAATTACATTTTATTTTATTTAATATAGATAAAGTTTATATAATCTATCGTTATCAAAGAGATTTGCAAGATTTTTTCAAATATATTAGTTAGTTACCATATGAAATTTTAAATTATTTATCAATAAATCACTCTTATATTATAAATTTTAAATTATCTATTTTATTTATTTTGTTATATACATAATTCTCCCATGCCTTGGATAGCCTTTTCTATTTTTCTTGGATAAATATTAGTAATATAAGCTAAATTTTTTTTTTTATATCTATTAATGTTTTAAAAATTATTTTTTATTGTCACATAAAATTATTTTCTATTTTCCAAGTAAGTTTTGATAAGTGTACCATTGATTATCTTTCTTTAAAAGATTAACTCATTTATAAATTTACTTAGTAGATAATTTAAATTTATTTTTATGTTCATTATACATTGGTTTTTATATACTTATTAATACTTTAATTTTCAATTTTAGATTTTTATCATTTTCTAAATTTTAAATTTTAAATTTTGAATAATTTATAATTTTATTTAAAATTACATTAAATACAATTACGATATTTTTTTTCTTATCCAACATCTTTTACATGTTACATAAGCTATTATCATTATACTCTCATCTTTTACATCTTCTAAATTAAAGAAAAGAAAATCTCATCTAAAAAAAAACTTATTTCATCTCATTTTTCCAAACTGAAATAGAATGAGATGAAATGAGATCAGAAATACTCGCAGTTCTAAGCTCTCGTTTTCATTCTTTTCTTAGGATAAATTACAACCATCCCTCAAATTTGGCATAATTATAAATACTTTTTCGCCCTTTGAAAAATTATCAATATCCCCCCTAATTTTAACGTTCATCTAAGAATTAGCCCAATTCGTTGGATTTTCATCTATTTTTTGTAGTGAACTGACCGAAATACTCTTGTGGATTAAGAATAATAATTTTATTTTTTTTTAATTTTTTTATGGACTAATTGGATGATTTATAATTTTTTTAAAAATTTTCATCCACCCAATTTGATTTAATTTATAAATTTTTAATTTTTCTAAAAAAATAAAAAGATTACATTAAGAGCAAAGTTAATAATATCATAACTTCATCAAATTTTAGGGGGTATTTGTAGTTTTTCAAACAATAAGGAGGTACTTATAATTATGGGGTAAAATACACTTTGTCTCCCTAAATTGTTCATCATATAACATTTACAGCTTAAACGAATAAATGTAACATTAACCCCCTCGGTTGGACAAAAATGCTCCTCATGTCGTGAACAATTTTATTATTTTCTATATATTTTAGTATTTTTCACATTAAATCATCACCAAATTATTTTCTAATTAATTTTTTAATAAGTAAAGAATTTATTTAAAAGTGGAGTTAAATTAATACATATATATAGTAGATACAAAATAAATATAATATAACCAACAACTCATATATACTTCTTAAAAGAAATTGACAAATATATATATGCTTAATCAAAAGTTTAACATTTTTAGATAATAATGAATAAATGTATTTCATATTTTTTAAAGAAAATATGTTAAAAAAACCTATATTTAATTATTTATTTTTATATAAAAGAATAAATAGTTAATAACTTAATTTTATCGTTAAATCAATAAAATCTTTTCATCAAATTTTTTTTGTGTATTTATTGTACTCGTTTATTAATTAACTTCGAGTTTATAAAAAACATAAAACTAAAACTATTTAACTCACTAATTATATTTTTTTTATAAATAAAAGATTGTTTTTTCAATTAAGAAAGTTTAATTAATCTTACAATGCAAACCTACTAAAAAAAAAATTCTTTGAACTGAATATATATATAATATAAAGGCAATATTATCTAAAATTTTAATTGTATAGATAAGTGTTACGTTTATTAGTTTGCGGAAGTCGATGTTGATAGTATATCGAGGTGAAATCCGTTTCCTCGAGTACTGTCGTACCATTTCTTGGGCAAGAAAATATTGTCTGTTATGTTGCGGCCTCCAACAAATGCAGCCTGGCAACGGTCTATTAAATGCTCCAATGCAGGGGCGAGCCGGTCCGAGATAATTTTCGTGATGGCCTTGTAGATAACATTGCAAACCGATTTTGTGTTGCAATGTTATCTACAAGGCCATCACGAAAATTATCTCGGACCGGCTCGCCCCTGCATTGGAGCATTTAATAGACCGTTGCCAGGCTGCATAGCATCCGTCCACTCCTAAAGAAATCCAAAACGGCCCTGCATACTTGATCACCCACTACATTCCATGCTTTCTTGAAAAAGCATGAGGAATATCCATCGGGGCCGGATGTGTTGTAGTTGTTAATATTGAAGATGGTTTCCTTGACCTCCTATGTTGTGACTTCCCTACAAAGTTCCTCGGTAAGCTCAGAGGAGAGTTTGGGACCCCAATCGAACACACCGTCATTGACTGGGATGGTGTGAGCCTCGGTGCCCAAGAGTGATGTGTTGTAATCAACGAACTTTTGGGCAATATCATCGGCAGCAGTGATAATAGTCCCGTCAGCTCTAATGACTGCCATGATGGAGTTTCTAGCAGCGTTCCTTTTCGCCATATCGTGGAAGAATTTGGTGTTTCGGTCCCCTTCTTTGAGGTAATGGATTTTGGCTTTCTAGTAGAAGAAGTGTCGTTCAGCCTCGGCAAGGAAAACGGCTTTCCTCCTGAGATCTCCCGAAAAGTCCCATAGCGCTACATCTCCCGATTTGCTTTCAAGCTGGTTCTGAGCATCTTGCAATGCAAGGTCTGCCTCTTTGGCCCTGGTGGAGATGTGGTTGTAGTGTTGTGTTTTGAAAGCTTTCAGTGCACCTTTGAGTGATTTCAGGCTCTTGCAAAGGATGAATTGTGGCATTTCTTCCACATTCAAGTTTCATCGTTGTTCAACAGTAGTCAAGAAGTCCGGATGGTCTGCCCATATATTGAAAAAGCGAAACGGTTTTGGCTTAGTGGGTGAATGGTCGAAGATAGTGACAATACCCGGGGAGTGGTCTGATAGGCATCCCGGTGGGTTGAAGTGGGCGCCGCAATGTAAACCGGCCTCGAGCCATTCGAAGGGTTCCTTTCGTTGTTGGAATACCATGTGTAATAGCAACACGTTGTGGGGGCGTCAAGTAATCCAAGTGTTACGCAGCAGTCCACGAAATCTTTGAGTTCATACCAAGTCGGGGCCACTCCAAGCTGCTTCTCCTCAGGAGATTTCACACAATTGAAATCACCCATAATGATCCATGGCATGCTTATCGTCTGTCCCAAATCTGTAAGCTTCTCCCACATACTCCTTCTATTGACGATAGAAAATAGGCCATAAGTAAATGAGATATAGAAGGAGAATTGAGAAGACTTATTCGTTACACGACAGTGTATCACTTGCAACGAGTTATCCTCCGGTTGAAGGTCTATGACTGCCGGGTTCCAAACCACAAGGATGCGTCCACCGGCAATGGTGTCAAAGTTGTTGGATTGGCACCATCTCGAAAATGAGCGGCTAAGAAATGTCGGAATCTTTGATGCTGCAAGCTTCGTCTCCAAAATGCCCAAGAGGCAAAGCTGGTTATGCTTGATGAGGTGGGCTACCCCATTTTGTTTGAGAGGCTGCTTGAAGCCCTTCACGTTCCAGAAACCGATCTTCATGGGGATCGAGGGGGAGACTCCCCCCTTGCCTGCTTCTTCAGTTTACTGAACGCCACTGCAGTCTCGTTGGTCTTTATTCCCGTATTGCATGTTGACTGCTCATCGGGGAATCAGTTGATGAGCTATCTGAGTCTGTTGGTAAGGGAACCCCCCTATCTTGAAGTTTGAGCGAATGCGGTGCTATCATGCTCACCCGTTCCTTATCCACTTTGTTGGCCGGTGGTAATATTGGTTGGTGCCCCTCCACTGCCGGCTTGGCTGCTGCATCAATAGCTTTGCCCTTGTTCCTCCTTTGGACCATAGTACACTCAGTAGTCTGTAGTTTCATTGCTTCTGCCGGCTTGGCAGGTGCAGTAGCAGGGGCCGCTGAAGTAGCCACGGCCGGTAGATGGCTGCCTTGGCATGTCTCCTACAGGTGGTCGAATCTGTGGCAGTCAGTGCAAAACTTGGGGGTAAACTCGTATACGACCGGTTGCTTTCGGGTTATGCCGTTTGGCATAACAAACTCCACTTGGTCGACGAGCTTTTTGGACGAATCAACCTCTACCAGTATTCTGGCATACGATACCCGTTCCATTTTCATCGTAAGGGAATCCATGGCAATGGGACTGCCAACCCTAGAACCTATCTTGCCGAGCGCGTTAGGATGCCAGCACTCAAGGGGGAGTGATGGGAGGGTGGCCCAAACCGGTGTTAGGCTGATATCATCCTCTTTAAATTCGAAGCAATCTGGCATGTGCTTCAGAAGTAGGAGACGTCCATATACAAAGTAGGGTCCATCGGCCAAAATCCGTTGCCTATCCTCCTCTCGGGCAAAACAGAAAATTAACCAACCGCTCTCGTGTTGTTGGAAGCTGGATCCCCAAGATTGGGACAGTGCATGGATCACCTTTAGTCCTGGGAACTTACCGGCAATGTAGCCGACGAGGCAGAAACCCAGTTTGCTTCGGACGTCAAGCACGTCACTGGGCCCCAAGGTGAGAGGACCATCGTCAACTGCGAATTTGCTGAGTTTGTTTTCTTCGATGAGCTTGCGATTGGAGCAGAATAGCCCCGCAAAAGAGGTAGTTTTCTTGGCCGTATTTTTAGCGGCAGTATCTTTAGTCGGATGTTGTCCTTCCGGCCGGGAGGCAGTTGAATTTGGTGCATCATTCTTAGTGAAGGAGGGAGTAACCTCCACGGCAGAAATGAAATCACTAAAAGTAGCCTTACCGGAAGTGGTGGCATCAGGTTGCTGGACGGCAGGTTTGCTAGCCGGCTGTTACACTGTTTCAGCGGTTTTGGTGGGTTCGGTTGTTGTTGATGGCTGGCTGGAGGGCTGGCCGGTAGCAATATTTTCAGCAGGTTTCTTGGATTTCTTGGTCTTAGCCATGGCAGGGAATTGCTGCAGAAAATTACAGCACCAAAAGTGGAAACGGCAACACCAAAAGTGGTAACTGCTGCAGAAAATTCAAAATGGCTGCACGTAGGTAGTGAAACTGTAGGCTGTGAAGCAGCAGGGCAGTAACAGCAGCACCCAAATATTTAAAATTCAAAATTCAAATGGACCCTCCTACCACCGGAAAGTTGAATTTGGCCGGAGAAGATGGTGGAAAGTGCACAGCAGGGCAACAGATTTACAAAACGCAGCAGAAACTGTTTCTTGCAGCAAATCCAGAAACTCAAAATTCAAATGGACCCTCCTTCCACCGGAAAGTTGAATTTGGCCGGAGAAGATGGTAGAAAATGCACAACAGGGCAGCAGATGGCTGCAACTTGCAGCAGATTTACAAAACGCAGCAGAAACTGTTTCTTGCAGCAAATCCAAAAATTCAAAATTCAAAATTCAAATGGACCCTCCTTCCACCAGAAAGTTGAATTTGGCCGGATAAGATGGTGGAAAATGCACAGCAAATGGCTGCAACTTGTAGCAAATTTACAAAACGCAGCAAAAGCTGTTTCTTGCAGCGTATTTACACCAAAGCAGCGAGTAAACGCAGGCAGTGACAGAAACTTTTTCTCACCATCAATGGAGGGTTTGCAGCCGGCAAGATAGCTTCAAAACTCGAGAATCGATCGATAGAAATGAAGAGCATCACAAGAAAATGCGTTTAATCGGTCCAAAATTTGCAAAAACTTGAAGAAGATTCGTAAAGGAGCAAATCGAAGTTGAGGCACTCTATAGAGAATGGGGAGAATTCTTTCTAAAGAGAGAAACACTCTTGACCTCACATTCTAATTTATTTTTATGTTCATTAGACATTGGTTTTTATATACTTATTAATACTTTAATTTTCGATTTTAGATTTTTATCATTTACTAAATTTTATATTTTAATTTTGAATAATTTATAATTATTTTATTTAAAATTACATTAACTACAATTACGATATTTTTTCTTATCCAACAACTTTTACATGTTACATGAGCTATTATCATTATACTTTATCTTCTAAATTAAAGAAAAAAATTCTCATCTAAAAAAAAACTTATTTCATCTTATTTTTCCAAACTGAAATAGAATGAGATGAAATGAGATCACAAATACTCTCAGTTCAAAGCTCTCGTTTTCAGTCTTTTCTTAGGGTAAATTACAACCATCCCTCAAATTTGGCATAGTTATAAATACTTTTTCACCTTTTGAGAAATTATTAATATCCCCCTGATTTTAACGTTTATCTAAGAATTAGCCCAATTTGTTGGGTTTTCATCTATTTTTTGTAGTGAACTGACCGAAATAATCTTGCAGATTAAGAATAATAATTTTATTTATTTTTTTTATTTTTTTTAATTTTTTTATGGACTAAGTGGATAATTTATAATTTTTTTTAAAATTTTCATCCACCCAGTTTGATTTTTTTTTTATAATTTTTATTTTTTCTAAAAAATAAAAAGGATTACATTAAGAGCAAAGTTAACAATATCATAACTTCATCAAATATTAGGGGCGTATTTGTAGATTTTCAAATGATAAGGAGGTACTTATAATGATGGGGTAAAATGCACTTTGCCCTCCCTAAATTATTCATCGTGTAACATTTATGTAGCACCCCCTTCGCTACAAGAGCTTTATCTGCCCTAAACGTCATAGTTATAGTAATCCCTGTGTTCATATATATACATTTGCACATAATCATCTAATCAATTTGCATACGTAATCCCAACACGTCATAATAGGTATTATCAACCCACAACATTATATATATACATATCAAACACCACAAGTAATCTCCATGCTTATATTCCCTCTATACAACAAAATATGATTTGTACTCTAACTGACAACGAGGAGAAAACAGCATACTGGCCCGACCTGCCTGAGTATAGCGTGTAGACCTAATCTTCAATAGTCAGACACCTCAAAATCTACTCCTGAAAGAAAATATCAACAGAGGGATGGGCCTGCCACTCAGTAAGTAAATAATCAGCCCTATCTATATATGTATATCAAACACAGCCCAAACAGGACAAGTAGGCAACATGCATGGATTACAGTCAATTTAACTCCAACATAATCAATTGTAGTACACTACATAGCTATCTCACAATAAAATAATCAATTAAACTTCCTTTTTCCTAGTTTGCTTACCAGAAGGTGATATCGTGTTTTTCCCGTCAACTCAGTCTCACCGTTATATAAATTCAAGTGAATCCCCTTGACAGCCGGCTCATCAATCTCATTTCGCATCATAGCTCTTTCATTTCGCAGCATCGCTCTTTTCATATCATATATTTTTTTTCATATCACAGCATCGCTCTTTTCATTTCACATCCTTTTTATATCGCAGCATCGCTCTTTTCATGTAACGCCCCAAAAATTATAATATATAATTGGGAGACTAATTGATAATTATTAAAAATTTCAATTTAATTAATAAATAAATTATAGATTAAATTTGGGATATAATAGAACTTGAACGAATTAAATTGGAGTTCGTTATAATATTTTGGGACAATTTATATTAATTAAGAAAATTAGGGAGGACGTAATGGATATTTTGAGAAAATTCTAATTAAATAACAAAATATATAATAATATATATATGTACATAATATATATATATTAGAAAGTAATATATACAGATATATATATTAGTAAATAATATATCTACATATATATATACAAAAGAAAGAGAAAAAAGAAAAAGAAAGGATAAAAGATTTTGAGGGTGGACCCACTACCCACCGCCCCACCTACTTATATATATATGTGTGTTCAATCACAACTCTTAAAAAAATTGCAATTTTGTTTTGTGTTTAGTGGTTACGCGAGGTAAGATTTCTACTTTAATTTTTATTAATTTATATAATTATATTATTTAATTAGTTCGTTTATTAAATATTGATTATACTAAGCGATGTACTATTTAATTGAAATAGTTTACGGGTTTGGCTATTTAAAATAGTGTCTAATTAAATAAAGAATTGGATATAAAAATGATGTCGTTGGTTAATTAGATTATTAAATTCGTTAGATTTGAATATTGCTATAGCCAATTTATATAATTCCATCGGAATTGTTAACTAAATACGCAATTCTACGTATTGTTATTTAATTAAATTATATAATAGCGAGAAATTGATAAGAAATCTGTAGAAATATTTCGAAAATTATATTTAATAAATGGTATGTTAATAAAGAGGAAAAACAAAGATTTGTACTTCGATAGAAGTGGAATATTAAAGAATTAGTAGAAATTGTACGAATAATATTTAATATTATATTTAAAAAAAATTATGATATTCTCGATATATTAATTGTATGTGGTATAACTCATTATAGGATACAGGGGTGAGGTGGAAGGACTGACAATTAGTGATTGAGTAGAGAGAAACGTTGTGAGGTTGAGGTAAGTAAATAATTAGTATTATCTATATATGTATCTTTAATTGTGATTTTACTCTTATCTGAATTTGTGGTTCATGCTGATATGGATTTATTTGAAAGTATATGAGTGGTGGATGATTTGATTTGATTGATGGTATTGTGTACGTGGAATGAGAAAATACGTTAAAATATTATGTTTGTTGTTTGATGTGTTGTGGATGTCTAAATGAGAATATATGGATATATTGTTTTACGTTACTAGTTGCTTACAAGAATGGTGATATGTGAAAATGAGGGAGTGGTGGAAATTGAATATATATTGTGGCGTGAATACCCATTGACGTGTTGAAAAGCCTATAAGGCGAAATGAAATGAAAAGAGCTTTGATGCGATATGAGAAAGATGTGATGTGAAAATAGCTATGATGCGAAATAAAAGAGCTATGATGCGAATTGAAAAGAGCTATGATGCGAAATAAGATTGATGAGCCGGCTGTCAAGGGGATTCACTTAAATTTATATAACGGTGAGATTGAGTTGACGGGAAAAACACGATATCACCTTCTGGTAAGCAAACTAGGATAAAGAAAGTTTAATTGATTATTTTATTGTCAGATAGCTATGTGGTGTACTATAATTGATTATGTTGGAATTAAATTGACTGTAATCCATGCATGTTGCCTACTTGTCCTGTTTGGGCTGTGTTTGACATACGTATATAGATAGGGCTGATTATTTATTTACTGAGTGGCAGGCTCATCCCTCTGTTGATATTTTCTTTCAGGAGTAGACTTTGAGGTGTCTGACTGTTTGAGTGGCAGGCTCATCCCTCTGTTGATATTTTCTTTCAGGAGTAGACTTTGAGGTGTCTGACTGTTGAAGTTTAGGTCTACGCGCTATACTCAGGCAGGTCGGGCCAGTATGTTGTTTTCTCCTCGTTGTTAGTTAGAGTACAAATCATATTTTGTTGTATAGAGGGAACGTAAGCATGGAGATTACTTGTGGTGTTTGATATGTATATATATAATGTTGTGGGTTGATAATACCTATTATGACGTGTTGGGATTACGTATGCAAATTGATTAGATGATTATG
>NW_011628248.1:21304-23716 GCF_000512975.1 Sesamum indicum
AAAGATGCCTTAGATTGGTGGGAAACAGTCCTAGGGAGCAGGAACCGACCAGCCACTTTGACGTGGAATGACTTCTTGAAGGAATTTGCTGACAAATATGCTCCACCAATCTACAGAAATCGTAAGAAAGTTGAGTTCCTGGAATTAAAGCAAAATGAGTTATCTGTTGCTGAATATGAACTGCAATTTGTGAGATTGTCAAAATATGCCCCAGAAGAAGTGAGTACCGATGAATTGAGAAGAGACAGATTTGAAAGGGGGTTGAGACTTGAGATTTGGGAGAAAATAGCAATCAAACCTCCGAGTTATGGTGCGCTGCTAGAAGCGGCACTGAGGGCAGAAGAGACATCCATTAAAAGGAGTTCAACTGAAGCTAAACGAAAGAAATTAACAGGTAACCTGAATCCTACAATGGGACAGAGTGGTGCATTTTCTTTTAGGGGTTCTGGTTCGCAGAGGGGTTAGTTCAGAGGCCGAGGAGTAGGTCAGACTAGCAGGTCTCCTTCAGTATTTTCGAGTAGAGGAGGGCCTACTTCGGTTAGATCTGGAGCAAGACCAGGTCCAGCCAGATCGTTCAGTGGAAGATCTATTCCCTCTTGTGCTAATTGCGGTAGGAGACATATTGGTGAATGTTGGGGAGCTCAACCAATTGTATGTTATCGTTGCCATCAACCAGGACACATTATGAGGGATTGTCCTACATGTAGGGATAATTCCAGAGGATCTCAGACTCCAGAGTTTAGCAGTGTGGGGGAAAACACACAACGGATAGGTACGAGTAGAGGATGAGGTAGAGGTGGTCGAGGTAGCGGGAATCTTTTCATGACGTGTTTCACATTTCTATGCTACAGCGATACCGATCCGATCCTAGTCATATTTTGCATGAGCCAGAGATAGAGATATCAGAGGGATTGACATATGTAGAAGAGCCAACAGAAATTCTGGACCGGAGTATAAAGAAATTGAGGAATAAAGAAATACCAATGGTGAAGGTCAAGTGGAGTCATCACTCTCCAAGAGAAGCCACTTGGGAAGTTGAGGAGAACATGAGAGAAAAATACTCATATTTATTCCTTGAGCCGGTAAGTGAGTTAAATTTCGAGGACGAAATTTTTATTAGGAGGGGAGAATTGTAACGCCCCAAAAATTATAATATATGAATGGGAGACTAATTGATAATTATTCAAAATTTAAATTTAATTAATAAATAAATTATAGATTGAATTTGGGATATAATAGAACTTGAACGAATTAAATTGGAGTTCGTTATAATATTTTGGGACAATTTATATTAATTAAGAAAATTAGGAAGGACGTAATGGGTATTTTGAGAATATTCTAATTAAATAACAAAATATATAATAATATATATATATGTGTACATAATATATATAGATTAGAAAGTAATATATACAGATATATATATTAGTAAATAATATATCTACATATATATACAAAAGAAAGAGAAAAAAAAAAGAAAGGATAAAAGATTTTGAGGGTGGGCCCACTACCCACCGCCCCACCTACTTATATATATATATGTGTGTTCAATCACACCAACACAATCACAACTCTTAAAAAAATTGCAATTTTGTTTTCTGTTTCAGTGGTTACGCGAGGTAAGATTTCTACTTAAATTTTTATTAATTTATATAATTATATTATTTAATTAGTTCCTTTATTAAATATTGATTATATTAAGCGATTTACTATTTAATCGGAATATTTTACGGGTTTGGCTATTTAAAATAGTGTCAAATTAAATATAGAATCGGATATAAAAATGATGTCGTTGGTTAATTAGATTATTAAATTCGTTAGATTTGAATATTGCTATAGCCAATTTATATAATTCCATCGGAATTGTTAACTAAATACGCAATTCTACGTATTGTTATTCAATTAAATTATATAATAGCGAGAAATTGATAAGAAATCCGTAGAAATATTCCGAAAATTATATTTAATAAATGGTATGTTAATAAAGAGGAAAAACAAAGATTTGTACTTCGATAGAAGTGGAATATTAAAGAATTAGTAGAAATTGTACGAATAATATTTAATATTGTATTTAAAAGAAATTATGATATTCTCGATATATTAATTGTATGTGGTATAACTCATTATAGGATACGGGGTTTAGGTGGAAGGACTGATAATTAGCGATTGAGTAGAAAGAAACATTGTGAGGTTGAGGTAAGTAAATAATTAGTATTATCTATATATGTATCTTTAATTGTGATTTTACTGTTATCTGAATTTGTGGTTCATGCTGACATGAATTTATCTGAAAGTATATGAGTGATGGATGATTTGATTTGATTGATGGTATTGTGTACGTGGAATGAGAAAATACGTTAAAATATTATGTTTGTTGTTTGATGTGTTGTGGATGTCTAAATGAGAATATAT
>NW_011628248.1:24602-26639 GCF_000512975.1 Sesamum indicum
AACATAATATTTCAACGTGTCTTCGCATTTCACGTACACAATATCGTCAATCAAATTAAATCATTCACTATTCATATATTTTCAGATAAACCAACATCAGCATGAACCACAAATTTATATAACAGTAATATCACAAATAAATGGAACATATATAGATAATACTAATTATTTACTTACCTCAACCTCACAATGTTTCTTTCTACTCAATCGCTAAGTGTCAGTCCTTTCACCTCACCCCCATATCCTATAATGAGTTATACCACGTACCATTAATATATCGATAATATCGTAATTTCTTTAAAATATAATATTGAATATCATTTGTACAATTTCTAATAATTTTTTAATATTTTATTTCTATCGAAATACAAATCTTCATTTTTCCTCTTTATTAACATACCATTTATTAAATATAATTTTTGAAATATTTTTATGAATTTTCTATCAATTTCTCGTTATTATATACTTTAATTGAACAATAATACATATAATTGCGTATTTGGTTAATAATTCCGATGGAATTATATAAATTAACTATAGTAATACTCAAATCTAATAAATTTAACAATCTAATCGACCAACGATATGGTTTTTATATCCAATTTGGTATTTAATTCGACACTATTTTAAATAGCCAAACTCATAAAATATTCTGATTAAATGGTATATTGCTCAATATAATCAATATTTAATAAACAAATTAAATAAAGAATATAATTATATGAATTAATAAAAATTGAAATTGGAATTTTCTTACCTCTGGTTATTTCCGCAAGAAACCTTCAATTCATGTGTTTGTGTGTGTATTATGTATGTGTGTATTTTTATGTTTGTGTGTGTGAGTAAAGAGAGGAGAGTGAGGCGGTGGGGGGATGGCCCACCTCTCACTCTCAATCCTCTCTCTCTCTTTTCATATGTATATATATATATTATTCATTAATATATACATACTAATATATATATATATATTATTTACTAAGACATATATATAAATAATATTATTATTATTATTTATTTAATTAGACTCTTCTTAGAATACCCATTACGTCCCTCCTAAATTTCTTTAATTAATATAAATTGTCTCAAAATATTATAACGAACTCCAATTTAATCCGTTCAAGTTTTATTATATTTCAATTATGACCCATAATTTAGTGGCTAATTAACTAAATTTCACAAAAATTTATCAATTAATCCTATAATTATGTATTATAATATTTAGGGCGTCACAATTTACCATTTAAACTAACAAATGTAACATTAACCTCCTTGGTTGGACAAAAATGCTCCTCATGCCTTGAACAATTTTATAATTTTTTCTATATATTTTAGTATTTTGCACATTAAATCATCACCAAATTATTTTCTAATTAATTTTTTAATAAGTGAAGAATTTATTCAAAATTGGAGTTAAATTAATACATATATATATATATATATATACTAGATATAAAATAAATATAATATAACCAACAACTCATATATACTTCTTAAAAGAAATTGGCAAATATATAACCAAAAGTTTAACATTTTTAGAAAAAAAATGAATTAATATATTTTATCATATTTTTTAAAGAAAATATGTTATCAAAATATATTTAATTATTTATTTTTATATAAAAGAATAAATAGTTAATAACTTAATTTTATCATTATCAATAAAATCTTTTCATGAAATTTTTTTGTGCATTTATTGTACTCATTTATTAGTTAACTTCGAGTTTATAAAAAAATAAAACTAAAACTATTTAACTTACTAATTATGTTCTATTTTTTATAAATAAAAGATAGTTTTTTCAATTAAGAAAATTTAATTAATCTTACAATGCAAAATTACCAAAAAAAAAAAATTCTTTGAACTATATATATAATATAAGGGCAATATTGTCTAAAAATTTAATTGTATGGGGTAAATGTTACATTTATCAGTTTAGAGGGTAATTGCTGCATGACAAATAATTTAAAGAAGCAAAGTGTATTTTTACCATAATTATAGCAAATTTAGAGAAGATTGTTGTCAATTTACCCATTTTCTTT
>NW_011628249.1:0-3703 GCF_000512975.1 Sesamum indicum
ACAGATGAACGCTCTGAGCTCAAGCTTTAGAGTGTGGAAGTTGTTGGGGTGCTGCATTTCCAGGATTTCCATTTCTTCCTTTGCTGCTTCTATCACTCCCTTTCTGCTTATTCCCCATGCTGCTGCCATACCACTGCCCCATTCAATTCCTGAATCCATATCCCTCCAATCTGCCCTCCCCCCCTCTCTCTATATATAGGATTAAAGGTAATAGGCCTCTGATAAAATTGGGATAATTACATCCCCTTCTTCTAAAGTTTGCCGTTACACGTGGTTTAAAAAATTATATTTAGTATTTGTGAATTTTGCTTCCGTCTAACAGATAAGTTCCTCCATCAATCGAAATTCACTGAATGTACTCATATTAACAAAAAATTGGATTATATAGAAAATTTAAATGTAAATTATTTTTGATATAGCATTTACTTCTTAAAGTAATAAGTGTAATACTTAGTCTCCTATAATTAAATTCTAGACATTATTTCAATTATATTATATATGTATTTGTAGTTATAAGGATTACTTTTTAACATTATGTATTTTACATTTAAATTTTTTTCTTAATTGAAAACTAATTTCTTAATAAAATAAAATATAATTAGTAAGTTAAAAATTATAAAATTTACAAACTCAAATCTAAGTAATGAATGAGTATAATAAGTACGCAAAAACCTTCATGTAAGATACATTATGAATTTGGTAATAAAATTATATTATTAACTATTTAAATTTTTAGATAAAATTAAGTAATCACATATCTAATTTTTAGATATATTTTCTTTGAAAAGTATAAATATATATACATATATATTTTTAAAAGAAGTGTTTAAATTTTGGTTAAGTATTTATATTGTCAATTTTTTTTAAAAGTATATATGAGGTTTTGGGGATATTATATTTGCTGTGTATCTAATATATATCAATTTATCATTTTTACTTTTAATTTAAATTCTTCAATTATTAAACAAATAATTAAAAAATAATTTATTGATATTTAAGTGCAAAATACTAAATATATTGAGAATAATACAATTATTTAACTAGTTTCTTCCATCATTTTCTACTTTAATTTTAGTAATTAACTATAGTGAAAAATCATATATATTTCTTTTCGTGTTAGTCCAATAATGGTATGACCTACCGATGTGGGAAGTAGTGATTTTTAAAAAAAAATCAAAATTATGGAGTCATAATAAAATAATACTTGCATTTTTTTTATATGAAAATAATAATAAGTAAAAATTCTCCCTGAATCATAATAAAAAAGGACAATGTTATCTCAAAAGTTTCCCTCCCCAAAAAAAAAAAAAGAATATGGCCTTTTACATTAGGGGATCACAACCCTTTTCTTTAAAAATTTAGGGGGTTTATTGCTTTTTTTGTTTTCATTAAAAAAAATTATCAAAAAATATAAACATCGAATTTTTTTGGCATTTAACTCTTCATAAATAATATAGGATAAATAACAACTACCTTCCTGACATTTGACATAGTTATAAGTTATTTATTATTATTTAAGAAATTATAAATATTTTTTAACTTCACGTCTGTCTAATAATAAATTTATTGTTTTAACTCCCATGATTTCATCCAATTTTTGTAGTGAACTCAGGAAAATAACTTTTTATTAGGAATTATAATTTTTTATATATTTTGTAAAATTCTTTAAAATATTTTTATGAACTAATATTTTCTTAATTTTATTTTTTTATCTTTTCCGAATATATTTTTTAAAAAAGTTCCACAATAATAAGATAATAATATTCATTTCATAATTTAAAAGCGATGTAATTATTTTTTATTTAAAAGAAGTATTTATAATAAAAAAACAGCAAAAAGGGAATAGAATGGGAGTAGATAATAATATTCATAATTTAAAAGCGATGTAATTATTTTTTATTTAAAAGAAGTATTTATAATAAAAAAACAGCAAAAAGGGAATAGAATGGGAGTAGAGAGGTTTGTTTATTAAGTGTAGTTTGAAAAGTTTGATTTGTTGCTATTCCTGGGGCATTTATGACACATGTTGGAGTGGGAAACAATTGCATCCTACGAAGTAGACAGCAAAAGACCAAACCCCAGATTTAGAATCAGATTTGAAGCATCGTAAATTATCAAAGTCATAATTACATTTCTCTTTTGTCCAGCAAATCCGCCATGTTTTGTCCAATTTAAATTTTTATTTTTTAATTAAATAATATTAATTTAAATTTAGTAATTTAATATAGATTTTGATTTAAAATGAATTATATAATGCAAAGAATACAATCAATTATTTTTTTTATTATTTCAATAACTAATATCATTTTAGATTTAGGTACATACTTTAACATAATATTTTTTATACAATGAATTATATAATATAAACAAAACAAAATTCATCTAATTTTTTTAATTTCTCAATAAGTAATATAATACAAATGATACATTTAAATAATTTTTTCTATTAGTAATACTGTGACACCCAGTTCGAAGACATATGATATAATCAATATTTTATATATACCCCAAACGAATAAATACTTCATCAAAACTTAATATAATATCATTCACTATAACATATGAAAAAGACAAAAGTGGTGTTTCTAGCTATTACAATACTTAAGATACCAATTCAGTCATAGTTTAATATTCTTGTGAATATGTAGCTAGAACTCCTGATTCAAATTGATATTGTTGATCCAACTACAAATTTGACAACCAGCTTAAGCTCTAGCTAGATGAGTCACTGCGAATTATATCCTGAAAAGTACGTGGCAAAAAATAAGTTTTCAACTCAGTAAATATAGCTAATTAGCCTGTACAATAAAGGACCAATTTCACGCGATGACACCATCACAAAGTACTAAATGCCCATAGCCATGCAAAACTAATACGAGAATTGAACCTCAACTACGATATAATATTTGATGTTATCGTTTATTTTTTTAGGGCCATGTTTAACCAAATTGGGGTGCATCGCTCAATGGCCTTTGCCAGCTATCATCATCTCAACCACAATACTTTTTTTTTTTTTCCCGATATCACACAACACATAGCTCGTATAATACCTCATCATCACTGATACCACACAACATACAACTCGTATGATATTCCATCATGACTCATATCACACAACACACAGCTCGTATGATATGTCATATTATCTCCACTGATCAATGACAGCACACAGCTCGTCATTAATATATTATCATAAGCCATTGCAGTATGCCCCCTCCAAGTTAGGTAAGCAGTCTTTTATTCCAATTCACACATCAACATCATTAACTTCACCATTCAATTCCATTTAATAATTATTTCCTCGTCAAGAACTTTCTCATTTGATTTCATTCGGCAATCAATTATAATATCACATAATTATTCATTTGATTTCTTTACAACAACACCATCAGTAAACACACAATAACAATTTCACAGATCTCTAGGTAATTCAGACCAATAGTCAACATTCACGATCAAGTATATAAACAATCTAATATATTTTATTCATATGAACATAATTACCTCAAAGTTCAAGCTGTCACTCTAATAGAGGGAGCAACTCAACCCTCTTCTTTATCCTCAAGTCCTATAGTAGATTATTGTATATATAATCAATACATTGTAAATATCGTAAATTTTGAATACAATATTATATAATATTCATATATTTTTCACCAATCTTTTTATATTCTATTTATATCAAAATTCAACTATTCGTTCC
>NW_011628249.1:4151-14481 GCF_000512975.1 Sesamum indicum
GGGGGTTTTCTTGAAGCCATTAGATTGGCTTCAGAAAACCGCCGGACGGTGGCGATTCTACCCGCCATTCGGTAACCGGCAAGAAAGAAGAGGGAGAGTGAATCGGCGGAGTGAGGGAGAGGAGAGAGGAGAGAGAGAGAAGAAACTGATTAGGGTTTTGAGAGAAGAGGGTATATAAGTGAGATACTCGGGTCGGGTAGTCGGGTTGGATCGGGTAGTCGGGTGGGCCTCCAAGTGAGTTGTGGGCTTTGTAGTTTGGGCTTCCGGTTTTGGGCCATATTTATAACAACTGCGAATTATATCCTGAAAAGTACGTGGCAAAAACTGAGTTTTCAACTCAGTAAATATAGCTAATTAGCCTGTAAAATAAAGGACCAATTTCATGCGATGACACCATCACAAAGTACTCAATGCCCATAGCCATGCAAAACTAATACGAGAATTGAACCTCAACTACGATATAATATAATATTTGATCGTTTATTTTTTTAGGGCCATGTTTAACCAAATTGGGGTGCATCGCTCAATGGCCTTTGCCAGCTATCCATCTCATATGAAAATATAATAAGAAACACCTGAGTCAATAATTTTTTTATTTTAAGAGTTCAAGATTAATCTAAAAAATTAAACCTTAATAATATTTACTAAATGTCTGGATTTCCGAACAAAAAAGTTGGTAGAATATACTTTATAACTAGATTTTTTGGTGGATTTCATATATATATAATTTATTTTAAGAGGTTTTCCAAATACATAGTCACATTTTATGAAAAAGATCTATAAAAACCTCTTATAATGAATCTTATATATATTTGAAATCCACCAAATAATCTAATTAAAAGTACATTCCATCAACTTTTTCTTCAAAATCGTAGCTGTTAATATTTAATAACATTGTTAAGATTTAATTTTATTAGACCTAGATTTATAAATCGACTTAAATTTTTTTATTATATTTTTAGATTAGATAAGTTTTATAAAATTTATTTATAATTTTTAAATTTTTGGTTACTTTTGAAAGTGAAAAAAAGAGAGACTATTTTATTTTGTGTTAAGCAATACGTTAACATTAATTGAATCGTTTTGTGAAAATAAAGATTTAATTTAAAAACTTTTTTTTTTACTTTAGTTCCTAGAACTCAATTATTTTCACTTCGTATGACCTTTTTGTAAGAGCGATTATTTTAAATAAAATATTTTGTTCCAATTGTTAGTGGTATGTGTTCAAAAAAATATGAATAATTCTGGTATTGTATTCAATAAAATTATGTGAACAAGTACTGTGTGCTACTGTTGTTAGTCTTATTAGTTGAAGGGCATTTTTAACTTTACAAAAAATTAGTGTGGCGGTGACATTAATCATCATTTGTGAGTATGAAACCATTTTATTTTTTCTATTAATATAGATTAATGGTGAGGCGATGGAGTGGCTGCCACCCCTCTTACTCTTTATTTATTTATTTTTTTCTTAAATTTTAAATCCTTTCAGAAATTCTCATTGTGTCATACTTAACTTCTTAATTAATATAATTTGCTCTCAAATATTATAATGAGCTTCAATTTACTCCATTCAAATTTTAATACATCTGCTGACATTTTCTTTCGAAAGTAGATTTTTGAGGTGTCTGCATGTTGAAGGGTAGGTCTACATGCTATATTCAGGCAGGTCGAGCCAGTATGTAGTTTTCTCCTCTTTGTAGTTAGAATACAAATCGTATTTTGCTTGTATAAAGAGAACGTAAGCATGGAGATTACTTGTAACGGACTACTTGTGGTGTTTGATGTGCATATATGATGTTATAGGTTGATTATGCCCGTTATGACGTTGGGGTTACGTATGCATATGGATTAGATTATTATGTGCATTTATATATATAAACATAGGGATTACCATAAGTATGACATTTAGGGTATATATTGCTTTTGTAGCGAAGGGGGTGCTACTAATTGATTTATAATTAAATTTAAATTTTCTAATAATTACCATTTAATCTCTCAATTATGTATAAAATTCTATAAACGTCACAAATACTAAATATCATTAAAAATTAGGCAATTTAGCATAATTTTTTTTATTTAAAATAAATTATATAAAGAAATAATACATCCAACTATTTTATTTTTTGGTATTTTATATAGAGTTGGATATATGCAAAATTATTTAAAAAAATTATCTATAATATCATAATTTTCTATTAATAATGTAATATGTACGAATAAATAAATAAATAATAAAAAGCATTAAAAAGTTAGATTAGGGGATGGGTCATGTACAAAATTCGTAATCCATCGACCCTCGTAATCCATCGACCCGGCAGGTTCCTATATTTTAGGACCCGAACACGGTCCAAACTCGATAATATCAGTACCAAACCCGCCCAATTCGGGGCGGGTTAAGGTCGGGATCCCAGAAAATCATGTTCGATTGCCATTCCTAATTGTTTATATTAAGTACCATAATTTTTTTATATTATTTTTGACAAAATGATAATAGATTATTTATGAAAATGTGCAATTTATGCTAAATTGGGAGAGTTTCTATTAAGTATAACTATTTTATGTTATTTCAAATTATAGAATCATAATTTTTCTTCTCAATTCAGATTTGCTATTTCTGTTGATTATTTATGATAATTTAGTGTATCAAATTTTTTGTTATACTTGATATTATGTAGTATTATTTCTTGTATTTTATCTTTATTAGTTTATTTTTAAATTTATTTTATTATATTATATATCCTATTGAACGATTACTGTCAAAGAAAAATAGTGAAAATTGAAAAACAAATAGATTGTTAAGTATATTAATATTGTTTATTATTTAATATTTTTAAACTAATAATTATTTATGTCATAAATATGACGTCATTGGTCTGACCATGTTTGACTCAACGGTTGAATCAGTAACCTATAACCCACTTAATACTTTTTTTTTGGGTGAAATGTAAGTTTTCATTCATCCAGTAATATTTACAGTGTACTCCGGGCATACCCGGAGAGATACAAAAAACCCACGCTAAAGTTTAAAGAGCAATTAAATCGTGTGGGAAAAGTGTTAAAAGGAGCCTATACACTGTGATCTTAACTGAAATAATAAGCCCCTCGGGACTGAGTTTTGCGCCCTCAAAGATGACTTCATTGTGATGCCTCCAAAGGGTGTAGACCGTGCATGCCAAAGCTAGGTGTCGTGCTTTGTTATGAACGGAGGAGCCAGTTTTCTCCTTCTTGAGCCACTTCACCGCACTGTGCAGGGTGGACATACGTCGGTTAATCCCAAGTCATTTTCGGATATGTGACCAAACGAAGTTGCTGAACGGACACTCATGGAAAATGTGCTTAGCCGAGTCTTTGGTGTTGATGCAAAGTGAACACAAATCCTCCTCATGGAAGAAACCAAGTCTGTCCCTTGTTGCTAACCTGCCGCGCAGGCCAAGCCACATAATAAATGAGTACTTCGGTGGGATGAAAGCCTTCCAGATAGATGCTTTCCAAGGTTGTTTCGTAAGTTTCGGCCTGAAGTACTCATATGCTTTCGACGTTTGGAGACCCTTAGTGGTAGCCCATCCTGTCATATGTTCAATTGCTGCCTCCTGCGACCCAAAAGCAGTTGAAGGAGTGGGGAATCCCCCTTCTTCGGTTGCCAGTCCCAAATCGAGGCACCTCTAAGGTAGACATCGTTGACCCACTGCACCCGCAACGTGTCTGCCTTGTGGTGGATGTTCTATAGGATGCGTGTAAGGAGAGCAACGTTCCATGATTGAATGTGCCTAATACTGAGACCGTCTTCTTCCTTGGGATGGCAAATTTCCTCCCAAGCGACTAGTGCCCTCCTAGAGTTCCATAGAAAATTCCTACAAAGTCGGTGAATTTTCTCAATAACCGCCGCTGGAAGAGGAAAAACTTGGAGCAAAAAACACTCCACGCCCTGAATAACCGAACGGATAAGTTCCAATCGGCCTGCATAAGATAAGGATTTAGACTTCCACTTCGAAATGCAATTGGCAATTTGGTCCACAAGCTGTGAGTAGTTGTTGACTGAAAGCCTATCTGCGCTAGTAGAATGCCAAGGTACCGGATTGGCATCTCACCTCTCGTTAGCTCTGTACGAGCGAGAATCTTGTCTAGCTCCTCATTCCGGACTCCCATTGTAAAAATGCATGACATGGAGGTATTGACGAAGAGGCTGGATGCGTCCCTAAACTCTTGCAGGCATTCCATCAAGACGTGGATAGATGGAAGGTCTCCTCAAGAGAAAAGCATCAGTTCGTCGACAAAGAGGAGGTGCGTGATTTTTAACTTTTCGCATTTTGGGTGATAGTTGAAGTCTGAGCTGGAAGTCTTCCTCTTGACCAGTCGAGAGAGGTATTCCATGCTAAGAAGGAAGAGGGCCGGCGACATCGGGTCTCCTTGCCTTAAGCCTTTCTTCCCCGAAAAAAACCTGTGGAGGGAACCATTCAAAGCCACTGGAAAGGAAGAAGTGCAGACGCATTCTATAATCCAAGATATAAACCATTGGGGGAAACCATACCCGTGGAGTACTCGGGAGAGAAATGTCCATGAGACCGAATCAAATGCCTTACGAAGGTTGATGTTGATAGTACATCGAGGTGAAATCCGTTTCCTCGAGTACTGTTGTACCATTTCTTGGGCCGAGAAAATATTGTCTGTGATATTGCGTCCTCCAACAAATGTAGCTTGGCAGCGGTCTATTAAGTGCTCCAATGCGGGGGCGAGCCGGTCTGAGATAATTTTTGTGATGGCCTTGTAGATGACGTTGCAGCACGAAATCGGCCGGTAGTCTGCAACAGAGGTGGAATGCTCTGATTTGGGCATGAGGGCAATGATGGTGTGGTTGAGTTGCCGTAGCATCCGTCCACTCCTAAAGAAATCCAAGACGACCCTGCATCCTTGATCGCCCACCACATTCCATGCTTTCTTGAAAAGCATGATGAATAACCATCTGGGCCGGGTGCCTTGTTTTCGCTAATATTGAAGATGGCTTCCTTGACCTCTAGTGCCGTGACTTCCCTGCAAAGTTCCACGGTAAGCTCGGAGGAGAGTTTGGGGCCCCCAATCGAACACACCGTCATCGACTGGGATGGTGTGAGCCTCGGTGCCCAAAAGTGATGTGTAGTAACTCTTGGGCAATATCCTCGGCAGTAGTGATAATACTCCCGTCAACTCTAGTGACTGCCGTGATGGAGTTTATAGTAGCGTTCCTTTTCACCATATCGTGGAAGAATTTGGTATTTCTGTCCCCTTCTTTGAGGTGGTGGATTTGGGCTTTCTGGTAGAAGAAGTGTCGTTCGGCCTCAATAAGAAAAACGACCTTCCTCCTGAGATCTCCCTAAGAGTCCCGAAGCGCTACATCTTTCGGATTGCTTTCAAGCTGGTTCTGAGCATATTGTAGGGCAAGGTCAGCCTCTTTGGCCCTGGTGGAGATGTGGTTGTAGTGTTGTGTATTGAAAGCTTTCAGTGCGCCTTTGAGTGATTTCAGTCTCTTACAAAGGCTGAATTGTGGCGTTTCCTCCACATTCAAGTTTCATCGTTGTTCAACAGTAGTAAAAAAGCCTGGATGGCCTGCCCACATATTGAAAAAACGGAACAGTTTTGGCTTAGTGGGACAATGATCGAAGATAGTGATAATACCTGAGGAGTGGTCTGATAGGCATCCCGGTGGGTTGAAGTGGGCGCCACAATGTAAATTGGCCTCGAGCCATTCGTTGTTGTAGAGGACCCGATCAAGTTTGCACCACACTGGGTTGCTGTCCTTGTTGGAATACCATATGTAATAGCAGCCCATTGTGGGGGCGTCAAGCAATCCAAGCGCTACACAGCAGTCCACGAAATCCTTGAGTTCATACCAAGTCGGGGCCACTCTAAGTTGTTTCTCCTCGGGAGATTTCACATAGTTGAAATCACCCATAATGAGCTATGGCATGCTCATCGTCTGTCCCAAATCTGTAAGTTTCTCCCACATACTCCTTCGATTGACAACTGAATATAAGCCATATGTAAATGAGATATAGAAGGAGAGTTAAGAAGACTTATTCGTGGCACGACAGTGGATCACTTGGGGTGAGATATCCTTTGGTTGAATGTCAATGACTATTGGGTTCCAAACACAAGGATGCGTCCACCGACAACGGTGTCAAATTTGTTGATTTGGCACCATCCCGGGAATGAGCAACTAAGGATCTTCCGAATCATAGATGCTGCAAGCTTTGTCTCCAAAATGCCCAAGAGGCAAAGCTCATTATTCTTGATGAGGTGGGCTACCTCATTGTGTTTGAGAGGCCGGTTAAAGCCCCTCACGTTCCAAAAACCAACCTTCATAAGGATAGAGGAGGGGACTCCCCTCCACAATGGTTCTTCGGTTTTCTAGCCTCCAATGTAAAATCAGCTGTCTTAGCCCCTGGCATTTCATGCTGTGTGGATGTCGGGGAATCAGGATTTGATGATGAGCTTGTTGAATCTACCGGTGAGGGCACCTCATTCGTCCTAAGTTTGATTGGCTGCGATGCCTTCGAAACCGGCGGGGGTACCTCATTCATCTTAAGTTGTGGTGCCTTCGAAGATGGCTGTCCCTTTTTCACCTTGCCGATCGATGGAGAAGTCGGCCGATGCACTTCTGATGTCGGTTTCACGGTCTCAATGGCCTTGCCCTTGTTTCTCCTTTGCACCATCGTCCATTCGACAGGCTTAGGCTTGTTTGGCTGTCGGTTTAATAGATGTAGCAACGGGAGCGGCTGCGGCAGGAACGACATGTTGTTGAGGGCCTTGGCAGGCCTCATGCAAGTGCCCAAACTTGTTGCAAGCAGTGCAGAACTTGGGCGTGAACTCGTACACTACCAGCTGCTTACGGGTTACACTGTTTGGCAAAACAAACTCTACTTGATCAATGAGTTTCTTCGAAGCATCCACCTCGACCAGGATTCTGGCGTATGAGACCCGTTCCATCTTGTTAATGAGTCCATGGCAACGGGCACCCCAACTCTCGAACCAATTTGCCGAGGGCGTTAGGATGCCAACACTCAAGGGGGAGTGATGGAAGTGTGGCCCAAATCGATATGAGACTTTTATCATCTTCCTTAAATTCGAAGTATTCCAGCATATGCTTCAAAAGGAGGGGCCAACCGTAGACGAAATAGGGCCCACCGGCCAAGATGCGCTGCCTATCCTCCTCGCGTTCAAATCGAAAAATTAACCAGCCACTCTCGTGTTGTTGGAAGCTGGATCCCAAAGATTGCGAAAGTGCACGAATCGCCTTCAGTCCCGGGAACTTGCCGGCAATGTAGCCGACGAGGCAGAAACCCAGTTTGGATCGGACATCAAGCAAGTCATTGGACCCCAAGGTGAGTGGGCCATCATCAACCGCAAATTTGGAGAGTTTATTTTTATCGGTGAGCTTACGGTTGATGCTGAACAAGCCCGCAAAAGAGACTTTCTTGCCAGCATTTTCAGCAGGGGCACCTATTTTCGGTTGTGTCTCTTTCGCCCGTGATAAAATCACTAAAACCAGAAGGATTAACCTTACCGGAAGTGGTGTTGGGTTCAGGTTGCTGGTCGGCCGGCTATCGGACGATTGCAGCAGCAGATTCGGCTCTTGCCGGTGGCTGGTCGGAGTGCTAGCATGCAACAACAACCGCCGCAGGTTTCCTTAGCTTCTTGGTTTTGGCCATGGCAGCAGTGGGTATGAAACGGCTGCACCAAAACTTGGAACTGCTGCAGAATAATAGCAATAGTAGGGTAGTTATTGCAGCACCCAGGAATTCAAAATTCAAACCCTCCAACCACCAGAAATTCAAAATTCAAACCCTCCGACCACCGAATTTTGGCCGGAGAGAAAGGTGGAAGGTGCACAGCGGTAGTAGAATATTGAAAATGGCAGCAACAGGGCAGAAAATGCAGCACCCAGAAATTCAAAATTCAACCCCTCCGATCACCAGAAATTCAAAATTTGAACCCTCTAACCACTTGGAATGATTATGGCTGGAGAAAATGGTGGAAGGTGCACAGCGGTAGCAACAAACGGCTGCAGTTTGCAGGAAACTTTCGCCGGCACAACAAGCAAAGAACCTGCGGCTGAGACTTGGAAGGCAGCGAAAACTGTTTCACACAAGTTGTTGGAGGCTTTGCAGCCGGCAAGACGGCTTCAAAGCTAAAAAATCGTTCAGTAGAAACGAAGAGCAACGCAAGTAGATGCATTTAATCGGTCCAAAATTTGCAGAAACATGAAGAAGATTCGTTAAAGAGCAAATCAAGGTTGAGACACTCTAGAGAGAATTCTTTCTAGAGAGAGAACCATTCTTGACCTACTACCCACTTAATTCTTTGATTCTATCAATGGTGTGGGTTTCAAAAATTACCTTTGATTGACTTATTATTAATTTATTGTAGGTGAAATAAAATTTTTCTAACTAAACTAAATTGAAATAAAATATAATTTTTCAAACCAAAAGGAGTTTGCATGTAATTAAACTAAATTGAGGAATAAGAGCGTAATTATCACATTTATTAATTATTGACTCGCTATGTGTGCGTAATGTAATATTTTATTTTATTTTTTATTTAATCAAATAAAAAAGATAATGAATAATTGGTCAAAATTAATAAAATAAATTAATTTTAAATGTACATGAATAAAAAAGTATTGATAAAACCAATTAATTAAAAGATATAGTTATTTTTTTAAAAAAAGGGATAATTATATTTACAATCCATAATCGATGATCTATTTATACAAATTACCCTTATTTTTTGCATAATTATATAAATTCTCCCTAACAGTCAAAAAATAGGGACAATTTGTGTAATGATGCTAATATTTTTAGGGGGGTGTGTGTGTATAATTTTTTAAAAAGTAAAGGGTGGTTTGTCTGGTGATAATGATATTTTGGTGGGTGTATGTGAAATAATTTAAAAGATAAGAATGATTTGTGTAAACAAGCCATAGTTAAAGGGTGTAAATATAATTATCCAAAAAAAAAGAGTAAAGTTGCATTTTAGACCTTCTATATTTTGTTTTTCAAATTAATTACTCTATAACTTTGTGCCTTAATAAATAGCACGGATTTATGTAGTAGTTGCTTTGTTTGGATTTATTTAAGGGATAATTACACTCCCCTCTCGTGAGATTTGGTACATATAAATAGATTTTTTATGATAAAAAAATTATATTTAGTAATCCTGATATTTGCTTCCGTCTAACAAATAGGTTCATCCATTATTATAAATCCACTGAATTTGTTGATATTAATTAAAAAGTTAAATGAAAATTGATATTTAACATAAATTGACTTATTGCAAGTTTTTTTTCGGTCTAGACTCCTTTATAACAGTAAAAATATACTATCATATGCATTAATGTGTGAAGATGTAGAAGGATAATTTGATCATATAAATTATTTGACTTACAATAAATCAATAATAAGTCAATCGTGATAAATATAGACTTTTATTCGATTTTTTATTAATATTAATAAATTCAATAAAATTTGATTAACTGATGAGTGGACTTATTTGTTGGATCGAAGCATACCTCAAGGGTACTAAATATAATTTTTTAAAATACAGAAAATCTACGTGTAATTACACCAAGCTTTAAAAGAGGGGAGTGTAATTATCCCTTCTTTTAAATTTGATTATGTTTGTTTTTGTAATAATATAGGATGTCTGAAAGATACGTTTGTTTTTTTTTGTTTTTTAGCCGGAACAATTTTTATTGCAGAGTTTATGTATTGTCTATAAGATTATCTTTTTGTTAGTTATTGAAGCATATTCGATGCGTATGTATAGTTTAAGTTTTTATTATATTTACTTAATTGGATGAAAGAAAACATAAATGTAATAAAAAACATATTAGAGCTGATAATTTTCTTAAACAATTTTTACTAATTCTGAATGTGCATGAGTAGAATAATATTGGTAGAAAAATAAATATTATTAGTTTTCTTAAATATCTTTTACTAATTTTCCATGATTTTTATGTACCATAACTCACCTCTAACGAAGACATACAAATGTTTACATAGTACATATTTGGATCCATGACCTTGAACTTATTTGCATAAAGTGTAATAAATTCATTCCGTCATAACTTGTCTGAAAGTGATCAATTTGAATGCAAAGGAATTACGACAACGTCAATGACGAGTTGAACAATCACAAGAAAAATTGCATTTTTCGTCTCATATATTAATTTGGTCCTATTTGTTAGACTTTTCTCACATTTAGTTCTTTACGTTTTAAAAAATTCTCAATATTAGTCCCAAGCTACTTTTTCATCCAATTTTTAACGGAAGAGTGACATGGTCATTAGATAGTGCAC
>NW_011628249.1:14610-15131 GCF_000512975.1 Sesamum indicum
ATATGCATACGTAATCACAACGTCATAACGACATAGTCAACCCACAACATCACATATATACAAATCAAACACCACAGGTGATCCACCACAGTTGATCGCTACGCCTATGTTCTCTTTATACAAACAAAATAAGATTTGTACTCTAGCTGACAAGAGGAGAAAACAGCATACTGGCCCGACCTGACTGAGTATAGTGCGTAGACCTATTCTTCAACAGTCAGATACCTCAAAGTCTACTTCTGAAAGAAAATGTCAACAGAGGGATGAGCCTGCCACTCAGTAGGTAAATAATCAACCCTATCTATATATGTATATTAAACACAGCACAAACAGGACAAGTAGGTAACATCCATGGGTTACAGTCAATTTAACTCCAACATAATCAATTGTAGTACACCACATAGCTATCTCACAATAAAATAATCAATTAAACTTCCTTTTTCCTAGTTTGGTTACTAGAAGGTGATATCGTGTTTTTTCCGTCAACTCAATCTCACCGTTATATAAATTTAAGTGAATCC
>NW_011628249.1:15206-15434 GCF_000512975.1 Sesamum indicum
GCTCTTTTCACATCTTTTTCATATCGCATCAAAGCTCTTTTCATTTCATTTCTTTCTCATATCGCATCAAAGCTCTTTTCATTTCATTTTGCTTTGCTATCGCATCAAAGCTCTTTTCATTTCATTTCGCCTTATAGGCTTTTCAACACATCAAGGGGTATTCACGCCACAATTATATTCAATTTCAACCACTCCCTCATATCCACATATCACCATTCTTGTAAGCAA
>NW_011628249.1:18452-26359 GCF_000512975.1 Sesamum indicum
CAAAAGAGCCATTGATTGAACTCAACAAACTGAAGGTTCAGTGATGTGATTTTACGAATTGACTTTCAAAACACAAATTTCTGCATTTCAGTGAATGCCGATTGCATAATACAAAATGATTGAGTTGTTCCAGCTTCGGGAAGCTTGTTTGATGCCATAGATGGACCTCTAGGGACGACAGACCTTCTATTCTTCTCCAAGGGAAGTGATACCCTCCGACTCATCCATGTAGATCTCTAGCCTCGTAACATATGCAGGGCTACCCCACACTCTCAAGTACTTGTAGGGCACAGACTTGCCATGCCATATGGTATATGGGGCACCATCTTAGATGGCGCTATGTTATGAAATTTGGCCGCTGTCTCAAGAGCGTGACCCTAGAAGGAATGGAGAAATTCCGTAAAACTTATCATGGATCGAACCATGTCCAATAGGGTTCGATTCCTCCTTTCAGCGACGTCATTCAGCTGTGGCAATCCAGGAGGAGTCCATTGAGAGAGAATTCCATTCTCTTTTAAATAATCAATGAATTCACCACGTAAATACTCGCCACCTCGATCCGACAGAAGGGCTTTAATTTTATGGCCAGTTTGATTCTCGACTTCAAGTCTGTACTCCTTGAACCTTCCAAAGGCCTCATACTTGTACCTCATTAGGTAAACATAACCATACCGTGAGTGATCATCGGTAAAGGTTATGAAGACCGAGAATTCTGCATTTGAGTGGTGTATTTGGATGCTTTACAAGTTTCCCCAAGGACTTCAATTCTTTCATCAATGATTTTGAGGAGGAAGAAGAATATGTGCATGGAGGAAATGTTGGACAAATATGAACTTAAAACTAATAAGTGGATGGAGAAGATATTCAAATTCAGAGAAAAATGGGCACTAGTATATGGGCGGCAATTATTACAATTATTTAGCGTAGTGAAAGTATGAATGCTATTCTTAAAAGATAGTCAATTAGTAACTTATGTTGCTTTAACTGATGAGAGACATTTAGAATGTAAAAATCGACAATCTTAAGATGATTGAAGAAGTTGAGGTAAAACTGGAGAATATGATGGTAGTTAGCCTGAATGTTGGACTTAAATTCAGATCTGAAGAAAGCTCTTGTGCGCTCGCGGGCAGACAGCGCAAGCAGCCCCTGTCGACGTGCGCGCATGTAGGCGGACGATAGCAGACGCCGCAGCGCTCGCGGGTAGATGGCAGCAGATGCCGCATCCCTCGCAGGCCGATGGCAACAGACGGCGTAGGCTACCCAAGCCGACGTGCGCACATGCAGGCGGACGACAGGAGACGTGGGCGCGTGCAGGCAACGTCCTGCCGGCCTGCAGCCGTGCCTTAGGTCACTGGCAGCCGGCGTTTTCACTGGACTGTCGGGCACATTTTTGGGGATGCGGACGGCGAGCAAGGCAACGGCCACGGACGACGGGAGCCGCATGCCGACCGGGGATGACGGACATGGACGGCCCGACTGGGGAGCACGTGTTGGATTTTCGCTATTTCACGCACGACACCATCTCTTTCATGCGGCGGCGGGACTTGGTACGACGCACCCATGCTTGTCGGACACACGTCCTATGGGGGTGCGGAAGCGCGGGGCGAGCACACTCTCACCTTGTGGGGGTCGGGTGTCGAGCCAATTTTGATCCGGGACTTTGACATTTTTTCGAGACTCAGGCAAAATAAGACACACGAAGTGGGGGTCAGTGGGTGGTGCATGTGCTCGCGCGTCGGTAGTCTCCGAGCCGTTTCGGAGAAAAGAAGGAGTATGGGAGGGGCTTAGAGGTGGGAGGGGGGAGGGACAAATTGAAACGACAAACGGTTAAATCTCAGCGGATCGTGGCAACAAGGCCACTCTGCCGCCTACAATTTTTTCAGAATTTTTATTTTTTCTGATTTTTTTGCATATTTTTCTAAAATAGTAAATTCTGGGGAATTTAATTTTTTGTTGTGATGTGATATTTTCAAAAATTAAATAACTTAAATTAGTTTGAATGGGTTCTCAAACATTTGGGTATTTTTTGTACTGTAGTTATGTCCATAATTAAGTTGTATTATTTTTAACATAAGAACCCTTTGATTGGATATGTGATTAATATATGATATTGGATATCATTATTATAATGCATGGTTTCTATTATATTTTTTCTGCATGTTTCTTTTGAAAATAAATGTGTTGTTTTGTTAATTGAATTAACATGGATGATCACCCATTAGATGGTTTATTTTCTATTGGGTTGTGGCATGCGTGCCACTTATATTCTTATCTCTCTGTTTTAGCCTAATTGTTTAAGGCTTTCTTTCTCCCTATTTATGTACTTCCCGCAACTTTTGTTTCGGGTTTCTTTTTAGTTGTAATAAGTGTAATAGGTTAGGGAGGTTTAGTTTTATTTTTTGTAACAATTGAAAGAACTACCACAGACGATGGAGGCCTATGGAGGAGCCCATGGGTTGGCCCATGGAGAACAGGCCCAAAGGACGGAGCCCACGAAGGAGATGAAGAAATAAAGAGAGATTACAAAGCCCATACTATGTTAATGGGCCTATCTTATACTAACCATAGATTTATTATGAGCTCAGTAGATTGCATAGGCTATTGGGCTTGTGATTATCCAATAGTGGCTTAATTGATCAGATCTAACAATTAATATTTGATCAAAAAAATCCAACAGTCATTAAAATGAGAAATAATATATACTAAGTAAGGTAAAACGGTCATTTTATAAAAAAATTAACACTGTCAGTTAGATTTAACGGATAGGGGCAATTGAGCTACGTTTAAGAAATACGGGAGGAGTTTTAGCATATTTTAAAATAGGGGGGGGGGGCGAGGTTAGCGTACTTTTTAAAACATAGGGGAGTTTTATGCATTTTAGCCTAAATTCTTTTTTGGAATCCATCATCCTCGCTACATACTTCAATTGCACTGGAATTGGAGTATCCCACGCTACGCCACCTCTTGCCAAATCCAAGATGCGATATTCATATGCACGTGACTGCCATAATTCTTCAAGTTCGAGTACTAATTCCGTACTATTAGAATCTAGAATTTCAGTAACACCGACTAAGCCTTCGAAACTTTCATATGAGGATTCTCACGAGTCAATTCAATCAATCAACTACCTTGCTAACCTACCAACTAAAATTGGATTGACGACCTACGTTTCCCATCTATAAAACGCAGCATTGCAATACTTAGCGCTAGTGGAGCATGCTTAAGCTTATTTTATGCAGACTAGTGTTATAAATGTTATGGGATGAATTCAACCCTCACTAATATTATCGTGAGGGGTAACTATTCATCGTGAAATTTCATTGTTTCGACTATTATCCCAGCTATTCTTTAAATTTGTTCTATTTTTCAAGCGCAAGGGCTTCATTTTTTTTCTGGAGTTACTTTAAGTATATAATTTCTATTTTGCTCATTTCTTTCATAATTAAATATAGTTTAAACTAACTTATTTTTATTTAATATATTTTAATAAATTTTGTATTTGATTAATTTAAAAAATATATAAAACTTTTAAAAAATTTTAAATTTTAATAACATAATAAAAAAATTTAATATCCTAAAATTCACCTTTCAAATTTAAATATTTATATAACTAAAAATAAAAATAAATTATAAAATTATACCAAATTAAATTACTATTTTATTTAAATATGATTTTATATATTATATTTAATCATAAAAAGGATATATACTAAATAACAAAGTAAAAAATATGTATCAAATTATTTAAATTATATTATTTATTAAATAGTATTAAATTAAAATAACCAGTATATGTATTTAAATTAATACTTTAATAATTTAATATTTTCAAAATTGCCAAATATTACATCATTTTAACTGAATTTTAAAAAATTTAATATTTTCTCCAATCCCATTTTTCCACCACCTCGCGTCCCCTTTGCCGCCTCACCGCCAACCACCAATAATGGCCACCAATGATGTCGCCCACATTGCGAGGCAGGTTGCCGCCTCTGTTATATTGTATACATAATTTGTATATACAAAAATAAAAAATATATCTTAAATTATTTGATGGTAGGATAGTGGCCTACTATGGTGGTGACGGGTGACGGAGAATTAGGGTTCGATTCCGGAGAGGGAGCCTGAGAAACGGCTACCACATCCAAGGAAGGCAGCAGGCGCACAAATTACCCAATCCTGACACGGTGTCACAGGCCTGCCAATCTTCATTGCAGCGGAATATCATTTCTCATATAATTTAGGCCTATGATGCCACAAAGGTGCCAACCTCACCTTCGTCCGGCCTTTGCACACATCAGAGTTCGCGACAGTCCGGGTGCTCGCTGAGGCTCTCTACATCCGTGCCCTTTGCGTCTCGCACATCATCTCGGAACCTGTCGACACATTGCCCAATGGCTAGGAGCATCCTCGCTCCACTTTGGCATTACGGCACTACACTTACTCACGCAACACCCATCTCTTGTCCAACACACTCGGTACATCCTAGGCACTCGCCCTCGATGGCCGCCTTCCATGTCTCGCCCGAGTAGGACATCATCATAAGTCCGAGGCCCAATCGACATGCCGACACCTTGCCGTTCTCCCGTACGGCGTGCCCGACATGCCTTCTTGCCTTTCGGCTTAGGCTTACTGTGCGGCGTCGTCCCACGACCGCCTATTCTTAGCCAATGGACCCCCATGGACGGCTAGAACTCGATAGCGCATTCCATGGGTTGGATCACGAGGTCTTTGAATGCTTGCCTCGATCACCCAATCGCTCGAGAGGCCTTGTCCCGGATAACTCGCAGCCTGCGGGGCAAACCAGCACACCACGCGGAGCCTCTCGGCACAATCGGTGCCCAACGTAGGCCATCCTGGCCCTACGCCGCCTGTCAGGTTTCCCAGCCCTTCGGGGACTCTAGCGCTCCGCTCACGAGCTGACTAGAGCCGGCTCTTGAAGGCCCCCATCATGCCCCCAAGAGATGCTCACTTTGTGCACACGTCGTCTCATGCTACTACCGTCGTGCACGGGGAGGACCGGCTGATGCTCACCGTATCATGTCCCCCTTATAATAGGCTTAAGAAAAAAATTACTTTTCCCATGATTAGCACACTAAAAGGGCCGAGGAGTGCACTTTTTCAGCATCTCCAAGGCTAGAGCACTCTGTTCCCGCATCAAAGCACTCTGTTCCGCACGTTTGCTTCTACTCGTGCCTAAGGTTGCGCACAACGTCGCTACGTGCTGGCCTACATCAACTCGAGATGCCCGCATGTCGTCCCGTGCTGGCCTACATCTACCCGATTGCCCGCACGTTGCCCACAGGTAATAGCCGACCTGTGAGATCCTCACCCACTCGATCTGTTGACGTCCTCGTCAACACATACACGAAGGATTGAAGTGTATGCAGTGTCCAATACTCCCCAAGTATCTAGTGACACCAGACTGCTCCTGCTCTTTCGAGCGCTCCAGTCGTGAAGTGCCTCTCTTGCACAACATGAGTCATAATCCACTGCGTGCTGGTCGACATCCCTAGTCGCCCGCACGTCGTCCATATTTTGTCTCATAATTATGGGATTTAATGTGGGTTTTTTGTGGCTTGTACAAACTATTCGTACATGATTTTTCGATAAATTTAGAAGGAATGATAATCCCGACAATTGCTAAGTTAACCGAAAAAAAAAAAAAAACAAAACTATTGAAAACATTTGACTATTAAACAAAGGTATAACATGCATTTCAATAAAAAAAACTTATATAGTTATTAACAACTAACAGAAAAAGAAAATATGCATTATTTTGAAAAAATACAATATTTTTTTGTCTATTATTTAATATAGAGTTTATAGCTAAAAAAATATATTATATACTTTTGTGGTGACGTAAATATACTATTTGCTCTGAAAAATATACCAAAAAGGTAAATATTGATAAAAACATAATAAAAAACAAAAACTCTAAATCCTGAATTCTAAACCTTGAACCCTAGACCTACCTGATCCCTGGACTCTAAACCCTACGCCAAAACCCCAAACCATGCACATAATCATTTTCTTCACCTTCTCATTATAATTGTGTGGCATTTTAACATACTAAACCCTTGTACCACCAACAACCACCAAACATACCCTATGGGCCAAAACACAAAACCTTGTTTGTTTTTATAATTTTAATTTTAAATATACATATTTTTTTATTCTTTTCTCTCTCTTCTTACATCTTGTCGCAACCTTCTTCTCTCTCCTTGTTCTCTTTCTTTCTTTTCTTCTTTCTTCTTTCTTATTATATGTATTATATATTATTTAATATATAATAGTTGTGAAATATAATTAATAGTTACTACTAAAAAATAATTATTAACTTATGAAATCATTGATATTTAAAATATTTAATATCAATGCTACTTAGTTAAAATATGTAAAATAAAACATTTTAATGAAAATATTATAGCAGTTGCGTATACTATACTGACAATATATCAGTACTATATACCTAATTCATATTTTTATTATTTTAATTATCTATTAAAATTTATCAGTTCACATATAAAATTCTAATGAATGTATTTTCAACATGTTATATAGTGCATTTAACTCTTAATTATAAATTTTTTCAACTTAGACAATTAAATCTTTTGTACTTATAATTTTTCCTATTTCACTGAAATAATTGAGAAATTTGCAATTTGAGGACAATATATCAATAATACATACTTAATTCTAAATTTTTATTTAAATTTTATATATTATATTTTTCAATTCCAAAGAAAAAGTCTAACAAAATCATTTTGGAGAGAATACACATGTATTTAATTGAACATTAAAATTATAATTATTATTTAAAATATAAAAAAAATTCCTCAATAAAAAAAATTACTTAACATAAAATATATATTATATTTTAATAAAAAATAAAATATTATATATGTACACATATATATTACTAAATATATATATTAAAAGACATGTTTTGACAATAAACAGTAACTCGTGTCTCTCAAATCCCGACATCATACCTACATCACTTATTTTACTCATATATCTCAAAACACATACTTACTTGTCTCTATTTTTCTCTATCTATCTCCAAAACACTAAAACAAAAACATACGAAACATTAATCCAAACATAATCATATAGTTTCACCGCCGCCGGCAACAACCACCGCACCGTCCCCATCGCTCACCGCCGCTGCCGCAGTTGGAAAATCGCACCGGCGCATCTCAGGCCACGACCACCACCACTTGAATTGCCGTCCGACGAGCGTCCCAACTTTGGAGTGCGTGTTCTGATCAGAGCAGCGACGCATGCCCAATCGCTGGTCAAAGCCGCGGGAAATCGCCCACTTTGCGCCTTTTTTCGCTGTTTCTTCTCTCCAACTTTTCGAAAAATATCCGACGAACCTCCGCCACCACTTATACCGTTCGATTACCTAGATCAAGGCGAATAAAACCCCCCAATTAATTTCAGGTTTGGAGCACCACAGCGAGTGGGCTTTCATCTCAACCGCCGCAGACGTTTCTTGTCGATTCGCCGGCGTCCGATCGAACGGCGGTCGCGCACTACCACCATTAGAACCGGATTTTCATTGCGAATCCAACGAGACCAATTTCAGCCATTTCCAATAACTAGGTGCGGAGATCTAAGCATTTGAACTTCGTGGCTATCGCCTCTCGCGACTTCTGCTTTGCGCCGCCGTCTCTCCGCCGTCCAAACGACCCACGATCGTAGACTGGTATCGTTAGACTTGCCTCCTCATTGCGATTTTAATGGGACCAGTCTCGGCTGTTTTCATCAACTAGGTACAAAAATCCAAGCTTTTAAAGCTTTCAGCCGTTTTCTACCACGACTCCACTTCGAACAGTCGTTTCTCCGCCGTCCGCCTGTCGTTTCATGGCGAAGACCCACCAGTCTCCTCGCAATCTTGT
>NW_011628250.1:0-26291 GCF_000512975.1 Sesamum indicum
TTTTTAAAATGCAGTAATTTAGGAAGATAAATTGGTTCATTTTAAAAAATACAAGAGGTACGTAAATTGCTATTTTTTTTCATAAAAGGATAATTTGTTCGTTTATAATATCACAGTGGGATAAATTACATTAAATCCAAATTATAATAGTTTCTTATTATTTGTCCTCTTTGAACATTTTTCATGAATTTAAAAATATCGATACAGTGAATGAGTTGGGATAGAGGGATCTTAGTGGAAGATGTTGAGAAAAATGAGGGTGAGGTCAATTCAATTGATATGGAAAATCGTGATGCAGGTAAATTATATATGTGAAATGTATGTAACATGTATAACTGTTTTAAGTACAGATACGTACTGCAAAATGGTCCATGGGCGTGTGTACAGATATAGATTCGGAGGACCACGACCCGGATTCGTTAACCCACACAGACACACTTGCGGTCGAACAGATAACTCATAAATGAATATGTAGCTAAAAGCAAGGCTGGGGATGGGGATGGAGATGGAGATGGGTATGGGCTGGCACTGGCAGTGGGTGTGGGGGAGGTCTTGCTTTTTCATGCTGTGCTGCACTCACTCCATTTTCTATTCTAATTACTATTGTATTTTTTATTTCATTTCATATATATATATATATGTTATATGTGTATAAAAATTTTATTTAAATAAAATTGATGACGTAATTGTTTTCACTTGCATATTATTTTTTTCATTAATTTCCTAATAAAAGTTCGTAGGAGGACTACGGAAAATTAAACTATTTACAAATTATGTGATTATCTTTTAAAATTTCGTAAGAAATATAAAAGTATATTCAACTTAAATTATGGGACAAAAAATACAATTATCCCTGCGAATGATTTTGTTTTAATTGAAAGAACTGTTCGCGTTGATACGCCAACAACAAAACAATCTCACAAAAATAATTTTCAGTAAGTGAGTAATTCTTGAAATACTTATACGATTTCTGTAATTTTCTGACTATTATCAAAATAAAATATGAAAATTTTCATCATTTGCAATCCTATTAATGAAAAAAAAATGTTAAACTACAACGAGTTCTCCAAAATTTAGTATAATTATAAATACTCTCTTATTATTTGTAGAATTACCAATACTTCCTGATTTTAACGGTCATCTAATAATTATTTTTGAATTTTTTTATAGATTAAGAGATAATTTATTTTATAATGTTGCACTATTTTTCATCCAACTCGTTCAATTGTTTTTTATAATTTCTAATTTTTACTAAGAACATACGACAAGGGTAAATTGGACAATTTCATACCTCAATCTAAAAATTATATATTTAGCAAAGAATATTTATAATTTTTTTAAATTAAAAAAAATATAAATAATTGTGACAAAATTTAGAGATGCTGGTCGTAATTTATTAAAAAAAAAAAAGAAATTATGTGATTTGGGAAACTGTAATTTGATTGGACGGGTATTTAGTACAATTTTTTACCTACTACCTACACATACACACATCTCAAACACGATTTACTGAGCCCAGACCAGAGATTCTGATTCCTTTTTCTTCCCTTCGTACATCGTTTTCTGCACTTTTACCAAATCACAATTTATGCAATTTCCTTCCGACACGACCGGACCTTACTTTCCCGGGACAACATGCACGATCCGATATGGGCCCCGGGTCTGGTCTTACCCGAATATCCTGCCTGCCAACCCAATATTGAGTGGTTGACTTGAGTCCGAACAACACCTCATAACCTACCCAAAAAATGAGTAGCATCTATTGCTCCTCAAATTAATTTTCATATTTATGAAATTAAATTTTGGACAATGTCATACCACGACGAGTTTTTTCAACAAATAAAATTGTAAGATTAATATTTCGTTCGTGTACCGTATATATTATATCAAATAAAGAGTAAAAATTATTTTAGTACCCGAATTTTAGTATTATTTTTAAATTGATACATGAATTTTTATAAATGTACCAAATGGTACTTGAGTTTTTACATAAAAGTCAAATAGATGCATATCTCTATTTTAAGGACATTTTATAATGATGAAATTACCCTTTTAATCAAACTTATTTTTTTATATGTATCTATTTATTTATAGCAAAACATAGTCCTGTGATTAAATAAAATATATTATTATAATAATTTAAATGATAACAATGAATTCATAGTAAATTAGTTTAGTATATAAAAATATTTATTCAATAATTAAAATTAATATTTAATAGATTGGGTAGGAAGTGATGTTTTTAAAAATAAAAGTTAAAGATATTTTAAGCAAAAAGTAGGTTTTTGATTTAATTTTTAAAATATTATAATTTAAAAAAATAAATATATTAATACAAAAAAATATAAAAAAAATTACAAGTTTTTTTTTTCTTAAATTCTAGTTTTATAAATTAAATATAAAATCGTATCTTCTATATCTATTCTTTTATTTTTTTAATAACTATCTACCTTATCAAGATGACTTTATTTTTATTTAATATTTGAAATATGTATCAATTTGATCATAACACCAATACTCATGTACCAAAATAATTTTGACTCATCAAATAAATATTAAATTACATATTTAATTATTATCTGGTGGTACATAAACATTAATAATGTGAGATTTGAAGATATATGGTACGTAGGAATGGAAGGACAAAGTAGAAGATAATTGGGTCATGGCAGGTTGGCAACATCCCATCCAAACCCAACTATTCTTATTACTTTACACATTTCATATCAATTAATTTTTTCTCAAAAATAAAAATAATAATAATAATAATAATACCAATTATTCATTTTCATTGTTCATAGAGTCACCAAATTTATCTATACACTCACCTCAACTTCTTTTCAAGAGGGTGGTTGGACGGGCTTATAATTGTTTTAAAATATTTTATAAGATATTTGAAAATTTATAAATTGCTATGAAATGGTTGGTATTTTCCATAAAAATAAAGAGTTATTAATTTATTTTTTAAATTTTAATAAATTACTTTATATAGAAATTTAAGAACTAGTAAAAAAGAAATAATTTAAGCATGAAAGAAATATTTGAACTTTGGCATAGCTTTTTTATCCATTCCAATTGCGTTCAACTTTAAGTTGATTATTTTAAGATTTGAAATCCAACCAAATTTGATCTATTTCATATATTATAGTCGAGTGTAACTAATTTAAATTTCGTATATATTTTTTTATTTTTTAAACTATCATATTACGCCCAAATTAATTTATCAAAAAAATTTAATTTAGAGTTACCCAGATGAAAAACTCTAGTGAATTTGGCCAAAGTTATCAATTTGTAAGAAAAAAGTATTAAATAAAAGGATCAGTAGTTGATTGATTTATCCAAAATTTACAAATTCAATAATTTTAATTTAATGGGTTCAATATATATTTTCGGGTATTAAATTTTATTCATATCAATACTCATACCCACGATTATTTCGTATATGTTGGAGTATGAATCTAATATAATAATATTAAATTAATAGAGCTTACATGAATATTGGTGGTGCATTGACATGGCCGACACCACATGATCAAAGCTAGATTTCAAATTCTTTTATTACCTAACTAACGTACTAACAATCTCATATTAACCAATCTCGACTACAGGAAAAAACTAAAACTGGATCACAGAATCCAATGGTCGTTCACAAGTGGGTCTACATCTACGCAAAATTAAGTACTAAAAATTAACACTTTTATGTATATGTGCATGTCATGCTATGAAAAAAAGTAAGTAAATTAGTGTGTAGTATATCAAAATAATAGTTGCCAAATGAGGCTAGCCCAAGTGTTGGTTCACACTCGATGCGTAATATATGGTCCTCGGCCCATTTTATGACTTTGGTGGGCCTATAAACGAAATGGGCCAACGTGAGTAACTAGAATGGGCTCAATCCATTTGGGTATATTAATAAATAAAAACCTCAAAAGCGGCCATTTTGATGATAAAAAGTGGCACCAGAATTTGGCACGGCTATTATAGTAAGTTCTGTGAACAAAAGTAGAAGCCCAAATGTTTTTAGAATTTATTAAATATTATTGCAAAAAATAAAACTCAGGTACCCTTTTTAGTTCACCTTAAAAATAAATTATTTAATTCATCCTGAATACTGTTAATTTTTTTTTTATTAATTTAAGTGAATTAATTTTCACTGTCATTACAATTATATTATCAGTCTAAATAAATCAATGAATATAATTAACAATTTTTGAAATAGGTAAAACTCCTGATTGGATTTAAACTCATTGCCTCATAATCATGGGCATTATTTTTAGTACTAATTCTGGAAACCTGGATGAAATATTAAAGGTACAGATTTACTAATTCATTATAAGCTGTCAAACTTAATTTCAACATTGATCGGAACGAAGATAATCACATTTAAAAAAGAAAATAAATAAAACCAGAAAATCAAGAATTCCTCGACGTTGATGGCTTTTGTTCTTTTAAATGAAAATTCTAATGCAAATCAAGTCTTGCCAAATTAAATTCATCACACAATAAGTGTGATACATTTTTCTTGAATCGTCCTTCAATCACACAATAAATATATTACACTTACTATATAATTAATTTAAATTTGACCAAACTCGATTTGTATTAGAATCGCTCGTGCTGCAAATATATAACAGTAGACGATTATATTACCAATCCTGAACCACTGAACTTCTCTTGAGTAATTCGATCAATCCTCTCAACCATCTCGCTGCCCAGATAATTCTTCCAGTCTCCAACCACTCCCCGACGAAAAAACACTTTATTTTCCTCTCCAGAAGTCAGTTTACCATTCCTGTTAATATCCAGGGCGCTCAGATTATCAAAACTGCAGAGCTTCAAGATTTCTTCCACCAGGCCTGATTCCTCTTCACCAGCAGAAAATGGGGAACCCAGGAATTCCGCCAGGCGCCTTAAATGAGTTCCAGGCTGATTTTTCATGTCCTCAAACTTCAAGAACAGCACTCTGTCAGGATTCTCTATGCTCAGCTTCCAGTATTCCAGGGCATGCTCCCAGAAAGGTCCAAACAGGGTAACTCCCCGACAGAAGAGATCGAAAACCTCTGAGATTGAATTGGTTCCAGTTTCTTGAGGCCTTAACTCGTTGGTAAAGTGCCACAGGGACACGAAAATGTCCTTCGGATTCCTGCAGAGATACACAATCTTGCATGCAGAGTTCTGCTTTATTGATTCAGGAAGAGAAACGTGAGGTGAATGAGTAGAAAAGAGCCTAAGAGAAGGAAATGAAGAGAAATCAGGGATTTGGTTGTCAACGTAGAGCTTGATTTCCAGAAAGGGGACTAGGTCGTGGGGATTATTGCTGAGAAGGGGATGATTTTTTGCAACAGGAGGATATCGGGTTCGGTTCACCAGGGTAAAGATGATTGCTTTGAGCCATGTGGTGCCGGATTTGGGGGTGGTAACAAGAAAAATATCAGAGTTTTGAGCCTGGAAGTGTTTTTGACAGGAAATTACACCCTGGAGATGCCTGACGGGGTACCAGAAACCCTGATACTGATAGAGATGAGAAGCAAGCCATCCTCTTTCTTTAGGTAGAGTGGAGATGAAGTTCTTGCATTCTTGGGTTAATGTTTCTTCCTGTTGTAGATACTTTGGAGATATTTCAGATGGCATTTTATGAATGTACGTTTGGGAGTTTTTGGTTTCTGTTCACAATGGCATGCATTTATGCATGGTATACATATATAGGTGGGGTGGGTACGGGAGAATACGGTTTGAAGAGGATGGCAGGCTAGTATTTATTTTGGCCCTTTTAGTTGTACCTAAGTATGTTTGCTTTATATCTAGTAAGAATATACGTATAAACTCATGAGATAACAAATACACATAAGTTGAATTATTTTTAGTTATCGCATTTCTAAGATTGATCGATATGTGTATCTAGGGATATAATAGAATATTTGAATGGCTATATGATATAGGTAAAATGTGCAAAATACCCTCCTTATCTATTAAAGTTGAAAAAGTATAAAAACGGGCTAAGATCCACTTTTTTGATACACAAGTTCGATAAGATGAGACCCCAAGACTTAGAATATGGACATTTGGTTGACAGATACTTCGCACCATTTGGGAGCCTAAAGAAGCAATTGTACAATGAGGGACAAGTATAAATAGCCCATAATTATAAATATCCAAGTATGACTTTTAATGTGTTCTATCATTGTTTTTATATATATTAGACCATTTTCATTTCATCTAAACTCTAATTTGGCCATTAGAGTGGGTTTATTGGGGGTGACCCCAGCATTTATGACCTTTGTTACATTGGATTTTCAAGCTTATCTCCTTCAACATGAGAATCCAAGAACCAGAAGTGGACGACCTTAACCCTTTCATTTTGGCATCGTACAATCACCCACTGATACATGTATGAATATATGTCACACAATTGGATCACCCTAATGATAGAGAATAAATAAAAAAGAGTGACAAAGTATGTAATCCCATTTGCATATGATTTGGCTCCACGTACAAGAGTATTCAAGAGAAGTATGGTATACCTTTTCCTACAGAGAGTATAAAGATGATGACTATCTTGAAATTGTCCTTTCTAGTGTATGTACGTGTATACCTTTTGGTATAGAAAAGGTGGAAAGCAGCGGCGCAACGGCTTGTGCCCCTGCAACGGGATTATATATAGAGTTAACACATACCTTAACTCTAACTCCAACTAAGTACAAGTCATGTCATAAGATACGTTTAAGCCAATCAAACGTTTTGACAAGAGGGAAAGAACATATTGAACCAGCAATATTCATATGACAATAATTGACCTTAACCAGTATACCATAATATTGTCTGCAATTGTCAATGCGCAACAAGCCTAAAGTCATTGGCCCACGACATTTGGTGGTAAAGCCTAAAGTGATTAGGCCACTATACATCTGGTGGTGTTGATTCCACAATAACAAGCTTAGCTGCTTGCATAGTAGGCAGAAACATAGGTGGGATTCCCCTGAAACGGGAACTGCACGACGGATTGATGGATATGGAAAGAAGCGATCCACTCTACAGGACCACTCAGGCAAGGACTATTAAAAGCGGCAAGGCTGGTCCAGGGAGAAATCATTATATCACATGCGGAATAAAAGCACGACTTTAATGCACCATTATTGTTTCCCACTGCTACTACTCTCTGGCCCGTCCATAATTGGTTTCCATGTCTTCTTTTTCTAATCTTTGTTTTGGGTTTCGCTACCAAACTCAAAATAAACAATTAAACATGTTACGCCTTGTTTGACTTAAAGAGGATGTTTGCAAGGGCTTAACAATAAAAACTTACGAATTTGGTTTAGAAAATAAATTGAAAAGAATGTTATAAAAACTATATGCAGCTCCGCTCCAGTTTTTAAAGCTTATTGGTAGATTTGAAAATATCGAGTTATTTTACCAAACAATCCAAATTCAACTTTTATTTTCAAACACTCTCAATTTTTACAATTGCTTAACCTACAAATTTCTCTACAACTTATTCCTATCACCAAAAGTCGAAGCTATTACAAGCACCCCTTGAATATTATTTTATTAGGCCTTGAGCCTTGATTTGTTCACTTATTCTTCTATCCAGTGGATTATGTGGTTAACTTGAAGAAAATTACCTACCACAATCCAAACTGAGTTGTTTCAAAAGGTTCACAGGATTATAGAGCTCTGTGCTGGTCCAAATTTCCACCACTTCAAAGTACCTGAGATGACTTCTGAGTAATTATAGCTCATTAGACCCCCACTAAAGTGAGTAGTTTCTACTGGCAGAAAAAAGGGAAAGATCACAGGGAAAAGGGACATCCGCAAGAGCAATCTTCTTCCAATATGAAACAATGTGCCTAAATCAGATCAACAACTTGAAAAATGAAAGACAACTTGCATTGAAGAAGAAATCTTGTATGTTATTTAACCTAATTCAAGTAAAATACGAGCAAATACGTAATAAAAGTCATTCGCATTTCCATGTACAATGGAAGTACTTTAGGCCGCTGAGATTATCTAAAGTTGAATTCTCTCTTTAGCACCTGAGCATGAAAGAAGCAAAGATTCACTTCAGACATCTACATAGTTCCTGATATCTTGATCCAGCAGGAGACTATAGCCTCCTGATTGTTAGCAAACATGATTTCTATTGCTTCTCTCCCAGTAAAAACTATAGTTGGTATAGGTCAAAATTAAATGAGTAAACTAGATATGTCGGTTCCCCAGCACTTGATCACTCAATCTCTGGCACTCCCAACAACGAAAAGTTGGTATCTTCAGATCCAAGAAACGGGATATACTCTGATCCTCTGACATGAACACTAAAGCAAGCTGCATGATAAGCAACTTATGAGACGCCATCTTAAAGGAGATAGCGGAAGAAATGGTAAACCTATTTCTATGCAACAGATAAAAACAGCTAAATTATAGAAAATTCTGAACTCCAAATGCATTAGAAATATGTAGGTCTCTATGTTTCATGTATTATGTCACTGTTCACTTCAGCAGATCATTACCGTTTTCTATTTTCATTACACTTTGGAGCATTACATCCATCTTTGTTTTCATGTCTGACGCATCATCCATTTTAGGGGCAATAAGCATCAGCTCTCTATGGATTTCACGCACAAAACTGCAGATCTTCTGGGCAAATTCAAGTTCACCATCGGATATCCTACCTATCGCCAACCGCATCAGTTCTCCAGTCAAGTCTGCAAGCTGCACAAGAAGGATGAAAAACTGGTTTAAGAGACATAGTTAAGAAGGCATTGTAGTATTCTCTGTGGCCCATTTTTGGATGACACATATGACTTGAGCCTGATTATCAGAGAAGGAGAAGTTCATTGTTCTTCATGTGTTTCTCTTTTCTGTGTATGTGCCTGTGGCTAATACAGTTCAGAGAATTACCCCCAAGAGATAGTCAAGCACATTTATCTGCAAAGGCTCAACAGATGGGTCACTTAGTGGTCGCAAGGAAGCATTTATCTGATCAAGATTTAAAAGAGCCCCAGTCTTGCAAAAGTTACAAAGTGTAGCAGCTTCAACATATTCTTGAACCTATTAATGCAAGCAAAACCTCAAGTGAGATTGCAAAACATTATGCAGCAGTCAGAAGCTAAAAGGGCAGGATGTGGGTACTCCAGGTGAATAGGCCCGTCTCAGCTTCCAAAAATCAGTTCCTTGCAGCTCTTTCACTAAACGAGATATATATTGATCCACCACTGCAGCTAAATCCTTTTCTGCCTTTTCTAGAACTTCCTCTTTGTTGTTTTTACTGATTCTGTTGTTAGAGAGGGTAAGAAAATTAGTAACATTTTTCTAAATGGTCTTATTAGACCAAAATCACTCAAGGTCAGAAAACGACGCAGATCTTCCAATAAACATGTATACATCAGTTAGAAGTAGTTAGGCTAGAGTTACTTTATGACCAACATCACACGCTAATAACCATTAGAAAGAGTTCAAGGATATGTCAACTTTTTATTGAATTTTCTTCTGCTGTTAACTTTGTGTATCTCAATGTAAAATTTAGGAGACATAATTGCACAATGCAATTATTTTGTCAAAAAGAAATGGTACTTCTGAAAAAATGTCACCTGAAAATGCTAATCACCATTGCTTACTGATCAAAGGGTAGGAAAAATATATAAAGAAACTGAACATTGACAGAATTGCGCATAAACTACAACTGATTTCCATTTACCTATGCACCTGAAATATGACCTTCTTGCTATTCATAGTTACATCCCGACTTGCTTTCACCACTCTCTCTCTCTTTTCATTCTGTGGTGCATATAGAGAAAAAGTGATCGTACATTTCAGACAATTAAGTGTAAAGCTATCTTTAAATGTTTATCTGCAGAGGTATATGTGCATAATAAGTGAGAAAATATGAATTTAAGCAAAAACTACCAAATTCATGCATCTTCTCCAGGGGACAAGATAAGTTGATGCAAAAATAAATCAATGTGTTGAAATTAACAGCCACCTAACAATCTTCCACAATTGCCTAGAACAAGTCAGGACATCCAAAATGTAATTTCTTTCTTACACTCAACCTCAATCAATGCACAAAGCATGCACCAGCAGATGATATTATGATATACATATTCTCTAAGTAGCAGAAAAACAATTACGAAAGAATCCTCCATGAGATTATACTCCTTTAAATTTCACCCCGTTGGTTGTATATTAGCTTATTTCTATTAAATTTTCCGATACACTAATAAGCTTTCAAAGAATTAACATACTCATGTAACACACATTAGGATTACTTTGAATCGTTACGAACACAACATTTAGCAAATTAGCAAACACATTAAGCCCCTTTAAAGTTACTTTAAAAACCATACATTCAAAATCACAAGGCTTGCATAACATGGGTTATAAATCTTCATCAACAAAATATTTAAGCAGAACCTGTAGGCAATTTGATGTGCTCTATGTAACAGTTCACGAACAATAGAATTCATACGAAAAGTTTATCAAATTTCAACAACTGACACACCCTTTGCTGGCAAAAATGTGTCAAAGAAAAAACAGAGGTGGGCAATTACAATAAGCACGAAAAGGAAAAGCACCAGGTCATTAAGATAGGCGGCGTATTTGGAGAAGGCGTCCTTCATCGGATTGGAGTCAGAATCAGCGGCACTAGCAGTGGCATCAGTGGTCAAAGTTCTCGGCTTCTTGGTTGCAGTGCCCAGCAGCGCGGTCTCTCCAACTGTTTGACAAAATGTGTAAATGAATTAGTTGAGATTTCAAGAAATAATGCTGTGGAGGTGGCGCAATAAATGGTAAGAATGCTTACAATGGCGGGAGCGTTGAGGTTTAGGAGCCATGAGACAGAGCCTGTGGATGGCCGACGATTTGAACATCTGTCGCTCTGTTGCTCCACAACTACAGGCGGTCCACGTTCTTATGCTAGAAACTCTGAAAATGGTATAAACACAAAGATCTATCTCTGAATCACGAAGTTGCTGTGGTGTAGTGGTTATCACGTCAGTCTTACACACTGAAGGTCCCCAGTTCGATCCTGGGCAGCAACATTTCCAATTCTTTTGCTTTTTTAAGTTTATTTGTTTTTGGAATAGAATTACATATTTCTCAACATGTAAAACATCTTCATCACATAGCCCTATATTACACACTCACCCATCTATTGTGCGCAGTTGTTTTTTCTAATTATAATCTAATTTTGTTATATTTTTAATTTTTTTAAAAAGATTGTATCAATCAATCATTAATTGAATATTAATAAATAACAAGAAAGTATGATACAACATTAAAATCATTCTCATCCATAAGTAACAGCAAAGTATGATACAACATTAAAATCATTCTCATCCTAGCTCAATTGAAATTTGTTTTAGAGAGAGAATCATGTAGTTACCGCTTTTTCTTTTTCTTTTTCGTCATTTATCTATATTACTAGGTACCATGGCATATTATTTTTGTGTTTATATAATAAACAATTTTTTATATTTTTAAATATATTTTGATTAATTATATTTAAACACTCTCTAAAAATACGAAATTATATTTTTTTTCCAAAAAAATTTGAAATTATACTTACACCCTATCCAAAAATTATCTGTTTTTACCTGGACCTGCTTCTATTCGGGTTTGGGCAGAAAATGATAACGTGAAGCCAAAAAATTATATAAATTTTTAGTTTTGTCTTCATATAGCATTCTCATATATATTTTTGTACTTATAAGGAGATAAATATAATATACATATATATGTATATTGCATGAGGTTAACATTATTACATTTTGTCTTATAAGTACAAAATTATTACATAAAATGTTAAATAAGGGGTAAATTTTGAAATTTATGCAATTTTACTAATGTCAACAATTTTATCCGAATTATAACAAAAAGGGATCATATATAAACAGTGAATTTTAAGAAGGAGCATAATCGTATAAGTATAATTTCATAACTTCTTTAGGAAAAAGTGTAGTTTCATATTTTCAAAGGGAGTCTAAGTGTAATTAACCTAATATATGATAAATAAAAATATATATATAAACCATCACATTACATCTACCTATACTATATAAAAAAATAGGCCATCTTGACTCAAAAATGACGGTTATTGATACTGCCGCATTAATTTTTAAATATGACTATTATATCCCCATAATAGATTGCATACTATATATTTTTATAAAAAATTACAATTACTCTTTTTTTTTTTTTTTAACAAAAGTGACTCTATATTATTTTAACAACACCATACCATTCTTTTACCGTGTCAATAATACCTTTTGATGCATTCAAAAAATGTACAGGTCCAATGAATATGGACTATGCTCAAAACTTGGGCTGAAACAAATCCAAATCCTGATGTTAATAACATAAGCATGCTTAGAATAAAAAGAACTTACTTCATGCCTATATAGAGCAGGACCTTTTAGGAGGGTGCTTCCATAAAGGAGGGCTTAGCGGGTGCCTTTTGTGCTTACTCTGGTGTAGAATTTTATTTTTCTGCAAGAGAATGTATATATTACGAATAGATCTAACACGAAGCGAAGTTATTGTGTCTCCTCGGAGGGGGGCTTATTTGAGAGGGCGGCCTTCTTGAAGCAAGACTTAGGGACCTCACTAGAGGAAGCATAAGATGTCCGTCGGAAGTAGGGCTTAGATGCCTCAATGGAGGAGGGTTTAGGTGCCTGCATGGGACAGAGCTTATAGGTCCCCCAAAGAATGACCTAAGTGCCTGCCTGAAGGAAGGCCGAGGTGCCTGTGTGGAAGACATGGTTTTTGTGCCTGTGTGGAAAACATGGCTTTCTATAAGAGGGATGCCTTCCTCGTGAAATCCTTACAAGCAAACATATGTTAACATATTGAAGGGTAAAATAAATCTCCAAAACTATTAAAATAAAAAATACTCCTTGAGGGAAGTTGAGATGCAAAGATTTATTTATTGAGAGGGATGTCTGCTTAGGGACAAGACTTATTTCGTGAAGGATGCTTGCTTGGGAGCAGGCTATTTTTCTGAGGGGGATGCCCCCTTGGTGCAGGATCTTTTTTTTTCCTAGGAGGATGTCTGCTTCGGGACAGAGTTTGTTCTTAGAAGGCATCTGGGTGGAATAAGTCCACGTCTTTTTGTTCCTTGCATTTTTCACCAAGGACAACATTTTTGTACTCCCTAGTCTCCTCTAAGCTGATGTATTTTACAACTAGTGCTAAGAGACTGTAAAAAATTGCGAGGGGGCTTCTTAGTTAAAAACTTAAAAAAATCCCCATCTTGTAATCCCTGTGTAAAAGCATAAATTAATGTATTAGATGTTGCAATAGAGACCTCTAGGCCCGCTAAACTAAAGCGTTGAAGATACTTCCTCAGTGATTCCCCTTCTCTTTGTTGTAAAGAGAAAAAGCTCATGATTATCTTTTCACATCGTTTACTACTGGCAAATTGATGGAGGAATAGAGAGTGAAATCTCTGACTGATCGGATAGATCCGAGGGCAATTTATTGAACCACTATTGGGCCAACCGTGTGAAGGTGGTTACAAACACACGACATTTGACCCAGGGTTGTAACAGTAGAGTAGGAGAGGTGCTCATGAGAATGTGGTTCCGTCGTACTCCGGTAGGTTGTGCTCCTTCCAGTTGAGGGGGAGTTCGTCTGCCATGGTCTCTTCACTGAAGGGGATACCCTATTGTTTCTCCGAGGGTTCTCCCACGATTTAGCACTGGACGTCTTGGAGGATTTTCTACAGGTATTCCAGACGTGCGATCCAATAAGGATGGATGTCCCGCTGGATTTGCGAGGGGGGTCCCTGGTCTTTCGCGACCGGCAGTGCAGGGGTAGGGTATACACTTTAACTTCCTTCCTTAGGGGCATCCACGTCGAATAGGGTTACTGTGTGGGTTGAGATTAATGTCTTCATTTGCTCCCGTATGGCCGTCGTGACCGTCTGTTGTATGATCTATAGGAGTTCTGGGGGAGCCCCCGACGGGTTTGAAGAGGAATTGTGTTGTGGCAGATCAGTTAGTGGGTCAGCAGGTTTGGAGGGTCTTGGGACCATCGCTCCAATCCAGAGGTTGCCCCACTAATAGGGGATACCATATTAGCGGGTGCCAAGGGAGTTCTTGCAACAATTTGCAAAGTCTGATTGTTGCTAGGTGTCTCCACAGTCTTTTATTTGCTTGCGGGATTGCTGGGGATTTCTATGATAACTCACATCTTTAACTCAAGTTTCCACAGACGAAGCCAATGATGAGTTCAAAAAATACACGGGTCCAATGGATATGGATCATGCTCAAAGTTTGAGCCGAAGTGAATGCAAATCCTGAAGGGAGGACCTGCAAAAAAGGCGTTAGCACTTCGATGCCCAAGTTAGTATTGGATTTAGGAGAAAAATAATTGTAAGAAATAAAATGTAATGAGAAATAGTTATAGAGTAAGCAATTTCATGAGATAAATTGTGCTAAGAGTGTAATTCAATTGCTAAAGCAAGAATAGAGTGTGGTTTTCCAGATTATGGAGGGTGTCCCCATAGAGGATTGAAAGTGTCCTATTGGAGGATTGAAGAAGGCGTTCCTATTGAAGGACTAAAGAAGACGTCCCTAGTAAAGGGTGCTGAAATGAGAAATTGAAATAAAAATAAGAATTTCATGAGTAAAATATGGTAGAAGTACGGGTTAAGAGTTGCAGCGAAATAACAAGACAATTTCTAGCTTCTTGAATGTGTGTCTGTTAGGGGACTACTGCATGTATTTATAGAGAAGGAGTTCCTCTTCGAACGAACTCTGTTTGTGAGTTGCACTTCCCAAAAAAAAGGCAAAAGTTTGGGGATAAGGCATGATCGTATCTTCTTCTTGACTTGAGCAACACGTCTTTAGTTGGGGGATGACTCTTTTTACATGAGGACTCCTACTTTTGCAAGAAGTCCTTTCTAGTTTCTAGGTCAAGAAGTCCAGCTTTTTTAGGGGCTTCCCTTTTCCTGGGTTGGGTTTGTAAGGTGGGTTTGAGGTCCGGTAGGCCTTGTACCAAGCCTCATTCTAGGGCCAAATTGGGCTTCCCTCTTAGGCTGAGCTTAGTAATTTTTCAGTGGACGTCCTCATGATGTGGGCCTCTCGATTCTTTATTCTTTTTGGATCGCTTGGGCCTTTTTGGACCAACTTATTTTTATGCGTATCACCTTTAAATGAGTTTTATTTTGTTTCTTCTTATTTTTTGTAAAATATAATTTATTATTTATAATATATTTTAAAATATATTAAATTATTTATTATATGCACGCGCTAACAACATGCCATGGCGGTTAGTATTATTATAAATAAAATCGGTGTCATAGACACAAAGAGGCGATTTTGACACTACTGCACTAATTTTTTGTGATCTAAAAAATGTCATTCAACTAGTAAAATACTAACTTATTCAATTGCACAAGTTTTACATTAACTTAACTGCCAAAGTAATATGCATGCAGGAATAGAATGTTACAACGATTAGTTTAAAAAAAAATAATTTAATTGTATTATCAACACAACAAAAAAAATTCGTACAATAGTATCATATACCGCCATTTATAAGTGAAAATTGTATTTTTTTTTATTAGTATAGCTAAAATTATTAACCAATACTCTTTTGATGTTTTGGTCTAATTTAGTTTTCTTTTCACGTACAAGTGGTAAAAATTACTTTTTTAAATAGCTATTGTTTTTAACTAATATTCTTTTTCTTCCTCTCCTAATTTAAATATTCGCTTATAATAAAAAGACATTAATAAAAGTATTTAATTATTTATATTTTTAAATCTTTGTGCAAATGCTCGTCTCAAAACAATAATAATAATAATAAAATCGTTGTGGAAATGCAACCAATGTGCCAATACAAGAGAGAAAATGAGGCGGAAAAAATCGAACAAGAAATAGTCCTGACAACAGCAGTCAAAAAATCAGCAAGCCAAATTTCCCGAATCCCGTATATGTAGTTTTCAAGACAAGCAGCTCACACTACATTTTGATCTGTATTCGACGCCTACCCTCAAATCCAATTACGCCTCTCAAATTTTCCCAGAGCAGAAAAATCAACCCAATAAGCCAATAAAAATGGTGACTTTAGTGGTGGCTACCACCTGCGATCCGGCGTCGATCAACCCGGCCAAAGCCCTCTTGGCCATGCCCGGTTGGCAGCCTGGCCCCACCCTGGAGGGCGGCATCAGAAGCTTCAAGAATGGTGGCTCCCTTCGATTACTGGAACAAGAGAAGTTTATAATTGAAGAAGACGATCTGGACTTGAGATGGGAGGCGGCCACCGGAGAGACGGTGGTGGAGGTGATTTTTCTATCTCGACACGCCGCCGTTTCAAATCGTCCTGCTCTCACTATCCACCCTATAGGTACCCCAGATATATATTCCGGTACATTGTATACGTGTATGCATCACGTATGTATAAATTGTGTATATACTTACGTACATGAATGCTGGATGTATAAGTGGTCTATACTTGGGCCAAGATTCGTAATTTATAGGTGATTGTTCACAGGGGTACCCCATTTGAAGGATGGAGATGTTCTACCACAAGGGGGAAAACCAGGATGGGCGGCGCCACCTTGTCCTCGTATGGGGCCATGGCTGCTGCTCTTGAAGAAAATTGCTGAGTCCCACAATTTACTGCCTGAATTTGAGGTTTTTTATTGTCTATACTTCATCCAAGATTCACAATACATCAGTATTTGTTCTTGTTATAGCTTTAGTTCATATTCGTGAACATGTTTGTAATTCATCAGTTCTTTTTTATATTAATGATTTGTGTCCCTTTTTGTTACTTCGTCTTGTATCTAAGCTTGAATTTCTTGTGAATATTCTGAGTTATACATTTTATAGAATATGGAGAATGTTAATTAATTGATATCATTTTTTCTGCTGCGAGCAGATAACTTTGGAGGCTACTCATCATGGGCCTGTAACAACGAAGCCAACAATGTTTATTGAGATAGGTAAAGTTTATAAATTTATTATGTCTATAGATTTAATAAGACTATTTGCTTCATTTTCTTGTTTGGAGCAATTGCTTCCCTTTCCCTAATTGCCCATTTGGTAGGTGGGCTGTATCAAGTTTCTCTCTAACCTTTGGATAAATTTCTTTTTATTGTTGTAACTCTAGGATCAGTTTTCTTCTTCAAGACATTCCAGTATCTTCCTTTTTCTTTTTTATGCTCAGCTTCAATCCTTGCGCTTACTATACTTCCTTAGGTTGAAAAATAGCAGTTCTGTTTTGTATTCAAAGTTTGGACCTGTTGATATAAAATTGTCATTTCCAAGTTGTTCTGTATGTGCAAACTATATCTGTTTGTCGATGAGTTATAGAGATATATTGATATATAAATGTACATTATTGATAGTCCAGCCTTCTAAATTTTCTCCGAGTATAGTTCATTGCATGACTCTTTTCACATTCTTGCTTAAGTTCTCTATATCCTCTTCCAATTGTAAATTTAATTGATCCGCTTCCTAGTTTCAATTGTGTGTTATCTTTTATCAAGTCGTCAAATGGTTATGCAATCCAAATATATTCATGTGTCCTTGACCAAATGTATCTTCTTGTTAATTAACTTCACCATAAATGTATTACATTCACTTTATTATTATATGTGCTGCATCTATCTGCTAATACTAATCTATCTTAGGGAGACGACTGACATTATCTAACTAGAGAGTGAGTTCATTTTCTCTGGTTTGAAGGAGAGTGTTATATGTCGGCACCTCCCTGGAAAGATGAATACTCTAAACATGCAAATGAAAGAATTGAAGGATTATTCTTTTTGTACCCCTCAGAGACGAGGGCTCCTGGCAGCACCATCTTTATCTGCCCATTTTAGTTCTTTTCTATACTCTGCTCTGTTGTTAGTCTGCGTTTAAGTTTTCAATGTTATGGACTTTTGTCTTGTATTTCTTTGAATTGAGGATTATCCTGACCTTTGCTTATTGGTTTTTCCTTTGTTTGATATAGGTAGCACAGAAGATTACTGGGGAAGACAGGATGCTGCTCGTGTTGTTGCTCAAGTTGAGTACATGTTGATGCCAGTCCTATATCAAGATTCTTGAATCTCTTAATGCAAAGTATTATAACGACACACTTAAATTGAAATATATGTTGCCGCAAGATGAATATTTTGGGATGGAAATCGTATGCTACTCTCTGTGGGTGGGTGGGTGCCATTTACATTCAGTATATGTAAATAGCATCCTTATATCTTTATAATTTTTTGCGACATATTCCACTTTTCTCTTATCACTGAATTAGAGATTTGTATATTATCACATATTTCTATTAAGTGGAACAGAAAATGAGGTTTCTTATATGTAATGATATATATTAGGTAAATAAAGCTGATTATTACATTTCATTGTTACGGCAGTACGACTTACTCATCTTATATGATGGGGTTAAATTCTAATCTAATAATTGTGATTCTTGCTGTTGAAGTTAGTTTGGGAAGGACTTGGTCTTGGAGAAGGTGCTGCTACTGGAACTTGGAGCAGGTATGTTTGAATTCACGCAGCGGCTCCTGTCTAAATCTCTCAAGTACTATTGATTTCCCAACATTTGGCTTCCTCTTATATATTTTCTGTGTTGAACTTATAATGACTAGAAATCAGCTTTCTCACGGACCTAATGCCATAATCCTGTAGTTTGTTGTCTTGATTGGTTCATCACGAACAGACGTCAATACTCAAATCATTAGTTTCTGCGCTGTTCAAATAATATGCTTTTATATGCTGGAAATGTAGTTTAATTTGTCTGCATGCATGTCTTCGTTTGATGTAAATAACGTTTCTTAACAAAGTTGTTTATTTAATTTCAGTGCAACCGAAAAGAAGAAGGTTCTCCTTGGTATTGGAGGAGGGCATTATGTACCTCGGCACATGGACATAATTATGTAAGTCGATTGTTTCAATTATTGCATCATAATTTCACCCTGGTTATTCAATACATGGTCAGATTCTGTTGTTATGCAGAACATGTAAAACTGAAATTGAGCAAATCTTGTAAATCTTCTTCGACTGAAATATGACAGGAAAGACGGGACTTGGGTCGGCCACCTCATCTCCGGATATTCTTTGCCAATGGAAGATCCTGGACAGTTGAAAGAGAAAACAACCACTGACAGCATTGGAGGGACATGGAAACAAGCCATCAAAGTTGCTTTTGATGCTACCAAAGCAGCCTTCCCAGGCGGAGAAATTCTGGCACATCTTGATCATAAGTAAGTTCTCTATAAACAACAGATTAATGGGCTCCAAAATGCATCAAGTACACTGTCGCTATAACACAAGATTACATCAAGCCATCAGAGTTGCCTTCGATGCTACCAAAACAGCTCCACATTAACTAACACTTTTGGCTGCAGGAGTTTCAAGGGTTGGCAGAAGAATGCTATTACAGATTTTCTAGGCCAACAGGGCATAAAAGTCGGCAAGCCAGCAGACTTCCATTGATCCCGATGATACGGTACCAGTCTCGTTCCAGCAACCATGGCCGAATCCAAGATTTTATATGGTTGTCGGAATACTGTAACAGTCCATTTGCTGATTCAGTTCATAGATACTGGGAGGTAGAAGCTGAAATCTGCTAATTGAGAAGAGATGCACGATGATGTCATTCTAGTTTGACCTGTCTTTTCTTGGACCCCTTTGTGCGATCTTGAACTCAGATAATGTAAGCCATGTAAGAATAATATCTTGTACAATATTTATTCGGATGTAAGAGAAAAGAAAACCCTTCTAAAACAAGAAAAAAATAGAGTACAATGTAGCATCAGATGTTTTGATGTTGTTATGTGTAAGGAGATGCATCACCCAGTTTTCAAAACCGCTAACATACAATGTATGTTTTAGGAATGAAGATGAAAATCAATGCTCTACCAACTTCAATTTCGAAGGCCATAAATTAAAGGAAAATGAAGGATATTTGACTTTATCGTATTCTTTTTTAGAAAATAAGAGACAAATACATGTATACATACACATACAAAGACACACGTATTTTCATTCGTACATACCACATGGGTTAGATCGAGAATACATTGTTTTTAATTTCCATATATATATATATCAATCAATTTGGTCAAATTTTAGTGCGAGCTACTCATATTCAAGTCTGCATGTCCTGATACACTCACACATACCAATATGTGTCTGTGTGTGTATGTAAATATTTTTGTATAAACAAAGATTGCTAAAAAGCCAAATGCCAATAAATTTTATTTATATTGTTTTGCAACGGAAATGGATGGCTTCTCATTGCTTTTCTTTTTTTCTTTTATTTTTTGGTAGATATATGTTGCTGGTGAAAATAGAAATACTGTGTTATGTGACGAAATTGATTGAAATTTTAGACTGTATTTGAATGGAAAGATCCTAACGAATCTATATTAGAAAAATTGATGTCGCTGATACAAATTGTTCTTTTTAAGTAAAAAAAAAAAAATTCTTTTTTATATAGTATAGATCAGATTAATAATCTGAATCAGGGCCAGAAATTAACTTAGAACAACAAAATTGATGGATACAAATTGTTCTTTTTAAGTAAAAAAAAAAAAATTCTTTTTTATATAGTATAGATCAGATTAATAATATAATCCAGGGCCAGAAATTAACTTAGAACAACTAGAATAATATTAAATTGAAAAATAGTGAGGGATTTTCAAAGTTGTAGGTGGAACAACAGAAATCAGATCATTCCTTGCATGCATTATTGCAGACAAGGTAGGATGGGAATGTCCAGATAGAATGAATGGCAGCTGGAATATGAAACACGACTAATGAATGCATTAGACGTTATACGCTAATCGCCATTTGAATTTGATTAAGTCGTGTGGGGACATTTAAGAAATTAAGGTCATAAGTAGTGTTTGAAACAGGTCATTTTACAATAAATCGGATGCGTGTTCGCTCCGCTCCTTTGCTCACCACATATTTGCATGTTATTATTATTAATATTTTTCAATGACGAGTAATGGACTCGTCAAATTTAATTTTCCATAAATTTTATAAATATTTTCATAATTATATATTTTTGTATGCCGTTTAAATGATTATGGGATCGATTAAACAATAGATTGGACAAAACCAAATCATCTGTTAAACAAATTAAGAATATCTGAGAAGAAGGTTGTCATGAAAAATCTACCTCAACGATAGAATACAACAGCCCGCGCACTCGTTTTATTAATAATTTTTTATTTATACGTATTCAGAGTTAATTCACTTTTATTAGTTTTATGATCAGTTATTCATTTTATTTTATCTTTTAATTTAATTAAATTAAATAGATGTCCTTGGATGGTTAGTACAACATAAAATGGGGCCCCCTTGATAATGGCCTCAAAAGTGGTCATCATTTGCCCGTGGGATAAGAGAACCCCATCACCCACTCAAAAGGGCAGTGTCCGAATAAAGCAACTACATATCTGTTCCGTTAATTATGATAATTAATTATTGATTTAAATCAATGTTAATATTTATTATCTCCCTTTATTTGAAATGAAAAATATAAAGCAGAGTGTATTATTAAAATTATTAGTATTTTAATTACGTATAAATATTTGATTAATTATGATAAATTGGATGACCGCAGCGGTAATTAGCGTAGTTCACGTCGGCATCACTTCTTCTTTTTTAATTATTGCAATATAAAAGAAAAAATAAAATTCATATGCTTCGAAAGGCATTAGATTGGATGATCGCAGGAGAGCCGCACGATCATACCAAAGTTTAAATACCCATACACCCCTTAATTGAAGATTAAGAATGTCGATCAAAAAAATAAAAAAATAAAATCACACAGTAATATAATAAATATGTTAGGTTTAAGTCTATAAATTAATACACCGACTAAGATGATTGGACAAAAAAAAAATTAATATTTACGTATCGAGACTTATTCAATCATGTTCGAATCACTTCTATTAAAACGAATTTGATATCCTCTTTCGGAATCTACTTTTGTCCACATTATATGAATTTGTATAAATGGAGAAATCTTGTGAAATTGAAGCATTCTTGATTGAGAAAATGAAATTAAAACTGAAGTTGTTTACTTAACTAAAAGTTTTCCATTGTGAGAATCAATGGAATAGTGACATTGATTTGACCCCTATTTTTCTATCACCCTTGACAACTCATGTAAGTTGTTTAAATTTTCGTTCACAAAAATAAAATATTATTTATTATGTATATATTAAATAAAATATAAAATACAAATTATTTTATAATAAAGTATATACTAAATGCAAAATAAAATAAAATATTAATAAACATTCACATTGCTTGTAAAAAACTAGTTGAGATGAGATTAATTTAGTGTAAAGTGATGATAATTGAGGAGCATTTGTGCAAAAATACAATGACTGGCATCCAAAGTATTACTATAACAAAAATAAAGGAAGAAAAAAAGCAGCAATAATTAAGGAGGGATTTCGTTTTCATGGTAGTTTTTGAGCTGTCTTTCTGATCATCCCTCCGCTTATAATATTAATACCTATAAATTGCACAAATTAAAACGCGGACTACAAACATTGGATCATAACATACTTGTGGTAAATAAAATAAAATTATCCTTATTACATTTTCAATTTTTGACCTGGTGAATTATATGGATGTTATATTCATAAATTTCGTATAACGAGTAGCTTTGAACTTAATTTTAGTATGTTGATGATGTAGCATTGGTCGAGTTAAATAATATTTCGATGATTTTTTTTATATATTGAACGTTTAACTAATTTATTCAAAGATATTCATATATTTCATATTCCAAATTCTATTATTGATATTCTTTTTAGAATATTTTAGAATAAGATCATATTGTTTAAAATTGCATTACATTTTTTTAGTAGTACCAAGTTTACTAAAGTAATAGAATAATACAACTAACTTACAACTAAAGACTCGAAATCCAGATAATAATAATAGATAAATTATAGCTACATCTTTTGAAATTAACATAATTGTAAATACTTTATTATTGTTTGAGGAATTATAAATATCTAATTGATTTTACATTAATTTAACAACGAGCCAGTTCTGTTAACCTCCATTTTAGATTTTCATCCAATTTTTCTGGTGAACTGACATAAATGTCATTTTGGATTATGGATTATAATTTTATTTTATATCTTTTAGAAACTTTTAAAATATTTTTGTGGACTAATATTCTATATGGATTATTTATTTTACCCATCCTTATTATTATTTTTTTAATTCTTTTAAAAAATTCAGTAAGAATAAATAGTAATTTCATATCACTATTGAGAGACTATATAATTATTTTTATTTAATAAAATATTTATAATTTTTTTATAATTATAATAAATATTATGAGAGCTATCTGTAATTTACTTTAGTTATTAAATCCAAAAATAGCCAAGACAACAAGAGTGAGTGACCAAGACATGTTAAGCATTTTGAATGCTAGTGGGGCCCAATACCCCCAAAAAATATAAATTATCCAAAATAAACTAAATTATATTCTCTCTTTTGTTTAAAAAAAAAAAAAGAAAATAATTTGCATATTGAAAGCAAAGTACAGATCCACCTGAACGTGGTCATTTGTTTGTCGTGATTTAATTTTTGTCAAAAGTCCAAACAAACTCCACCAAACTTTACCTCACACAAACACGACTTTGGAGTATTTGTACATTTTTATATTATCCAACTCCCCTTAAAACCCTTTCCTTCATTCCTATTTCACTTTCCATCGACCCAGAAACATAACGAACAAACTGGGATTTTTTTTACCTCTGACTTCCCTTTGTCCCCCCAATAGGGAAACCATAACAAAAACAATTTCTCTTCTATTTGCAGATTTATTTTTGGGATAATTACACTACTGCCATTATACATAGATTATTTTTAATTTTAAAAATTATATTTAATATTCTTAATATTTTATTTATATTAAGTTATTATAAATTAAATATTTTTTTTCTGATTAAAATACTCTTATGCATTTTCACAAGCTAATGCAGGTGATGGATTATATTATAATAATATTTTAATTAAAAAATATTTATTTGGCCTACAACAAGTCAATTATAAATTAATTGAGATTAAACATAAATTTTTATTTAATTTTATTTTACTAATGTCATTAAATTCGAATGAAAATGAGTCTAACCTTAGAAAGAGCGGTGTTATTATCCCTTGAATTATTTATTATAAATTTTATTGTTTTTTAATCTCATTTAATATATATATTTTTAAATAAAATAAATAATATAATTTTTATATGCATAACATATGTACATAAAAGAAAATAAAAAAAAACATGAAATAAAAATTCAAAATGGTGATGTATTGTATTTTAAATATATTTTGCATTCCCATGGCGGATTCCATTGTCAGACTTTTTCCCACATCCCGTAAACAATTATTCTACTATTATTCTAGGGATCTACGTGTGATAACTGATAATCTGTCCAAGACTAAAAACGACATCGTGCTGGGAAAACATTTCCCATTCTCATTGCTCCAAGTCGAAGGGGGGAAATCATTTACCTCTGGAAAAAAAACCCTATAATTTAATGTATGTATATGTAGAGAGAGAGAGAGTGAGTTGACTATGTTTAAGAGAGAGAGGGAGAGAGGGGATTGAGTTGAGTGTCTTCTCACTCTAATTATATGTTTTTTCTTTTAAACGCACAGAAAATGTACCACGCATAGCTCCAAGACTGCCCTCCCTCTTTTCTCTCTCTAAAGATCTCTTCTGCCAGAGGGCGTGTTTGTCTGTATCTACTAGGTATATATCGGTGTAAATCAAGTCAGTCGCCGTGATGCTGTGTCGTTTAGCCGGCTGAGATTTCGCTACCAGATTCTCTCTTCTAAGGGAAAGAAGGTGCTCTGTTTTGAGAAAGTTGAGGCACAACTGGAGTTCCTAGTTCTCTCTCTCTCTACGGACAAGTATTTCCAGCTGTGTGAGTATGTATACCCATGTACAATTTTCGTACGATACTCCGTATACGTATTTCTTCTATTTGGATCTTATGTTGATCTCTCTGTGATGATGCGTATATCCGCTGATGCTATTTAGATTTACGCTGTTAGGATTGCATTTTCGTGGCTCTTGTTTCGGATTTCTTTTTTCAAGTGATGATCGTCCTTCTGAAATGGTGCAGCAGAAAGGGAAATTTGCAGTCTTTTTGTGAATCGATAAAAGGGGAGTTCTCTTTTCAGTTGCTGATCAAACAGGCATAGAAGGTATTTGAGTTTTATCTTTTACACGTAGTTATCTTTTTTATTATATCCTTGGACAAAATATGTAGCTTTTTTGTTTCTTGTAGTAATTTAAATGATTTTAAAGGATCAGATTAAATCAAATATTTCATGCTTTTAGGAATTTTTGCTTGTAATTTACCACATTCTTCTTTTTTCAGGAAGATTCAGGAGAGGTTAAAAGATTATGAGTTATAAGAATGTGTAAGGTTCGTTTAGATCTGGGAGGGAGAGAGAGTGTGAAGAGTACAGAGAGAGGGCAAATCATGTAGTGGGCATTGGGGTTTTTGACTTTGAAGCAGGAAATATAGGTTAAAAAATGTCAGTATAATTTTTTTAGCTGATAAAGGACTGTTGGGATGTTTGAAAAGTGGCGTGACCTTTTCTTGTCCACTTCTTTATCTTTAGACAAAGGGAAGATTCCAAAACTTAAGTCTACTGTTTATGCCCAAACAATATAAAAAGTTATTTTTTCTTCCACTAAAAAGTTTCTATATGATAGAGTAGTCCCCTGATTGCTTCATTTTCTTTTTCTTTTTTTCTTTCTGGTGAAAAACTTGCTAGCACCTCCCTTTTCTGCGTTTGATTCTAAAGTAAAAGGCGGTTTGACATATATGACCAAGGAATAGATTGTTTTAGTATTCACACTCATTTGGCTTTTATTGGTGGATATATCCAGCAACATTCAATATCTTTTAAATTGTTGTTCTTCTACAAAAGGAAAGGTGAGATAATCAGTTTCTCGGGTTTTCATTTTTGCATCTTCAATTATTCTCCATGAAGACTAGAATCTAAATGGAGAATAATGACGTTAGCTGGAAGAGCAATCAAGATAAAGCAATACTTTATAATTTGCGAAATCTGCAATTAATTGTTCCTGATCTGTTGCAGTAGGATGAAATCCTTGTTTCTGATGCAGCTTCCATATGCTTATGGTTAGATAATGCTTTAGTTTGTTTTAGTAATTATACTTTATATGGGTGGATTCATTATCAGCGTCATGTGAGCTTTCTGGGGTTTATGGGTTTTGGAACAACTGGATCTAGCTGTGCTACGCATAATTCAATG